>NW_017307229.1:304654-312389 GCF_000935625.1 Nanorana parkeri
AGATATATCTATATATATAGATATATCTCAAATCTTACATTAAAACATGGATTCACAAATCCCAGGAGCCCGTATGCTCCTTATAAATGACACCTGCCTCCTAACTTTTGAGTTTTTCCTTTAGTCTAGTCTTGGAGCTGGAAAAGTCTCAGTACTTATACAGTACTTGGTATCTGAACATCCCTAAAACAAAGCAATGTTTATACTGATATGGGCTTTAAAACAAAGCAATGTTTATACTGATATGGGCTTTTGATTATAGTTTTAAAATTTCCTGGAAAAAAGGAGAGGTAAGAAGCTATATTAGCAGAGTTGATTGGTTTTCTTGAATATAGAGAGATAACAAAGTAACCCCTTAAATAGAGTGCACTCAAGGCAGTGAAAGTAGATTCCATGCAAGCGGGAACAAGGCAAAGAAGCAGTTCAGAATTCATTGACATTAATGAGATCAGTGAAGGGGAAATTCCCCAATTACTGAAAGTGGAAGAACATATTCCTTAGTGCATATGAATAGTGGATTTTAGGGATTCACGCATTATGCTTACAAGCCTTCAACATCTATGCAGACAAATCACTTGGGAGTATAACACTTAACTGAGAACACGTAATTCCAAGTCTTTACAAAGCAAAGAGTCATATGACAACAGAGGAACTTAGCGTAACACCTACAGTACAAAGGTATGAGGATTCTGTAATCAGGGAACCCAGCGAGAATGACCTCATATCTCTGGTACAGCCTGAAATAAAAATAGGATCGAAGTTCCAGAGTAAATCTGTGTCTGAGGAAGCTGCCATGGATATGGTAGAGAGGATTGCAATAAGCCAGACATATAAGTGTAATGATTGCAATAAGCTTAGAACTACTTATAAAAAGGATCAAAGAAAATGCCCTGGGATCAGTTGTGCTGAAATCGGCAGTGTTTCCACTTAGCCAACCCCTTTCACAAACAGGGCTAGAATTAAAGAAATATCGCCAATAGATATTGCTCTTCCAGCCACATCAGCAACACAGATGACTATCAATGCAAAATATACTTTACTGCTTATACTAATTACACAGCTACAGAACTGTGTGATTTTTAGAACAAGTTGATGCATACAGGATTCATACAGATAATGGATTTTGGTGTATAGAGAGCAATAACAAGTATTTTATAATGAGAACTTCACCTTGCACCTCCTTATAGTTTTGTTTGCTTTACATTATACAGTATCTATCACAAAATGGTAGCGGGCCTAGGCAGAGGTATGCTTCCACACCGTGCTCCCTCTAGTGTCCCAGGTTTCCACTATGAAATGCATTTATAAGCTAATATTTATTGCTTTAGCTTTGATATAAAAGTATGAACACCACCACATTCATCAAGGCTGTGACTCACCAAATTATTTATACTCTTTCAAATATCTACATGAGCCCTGACCTTCATGTTTACTTGCAGGCCATCTCTTCCTGTGTGAAAGAGATGGCCTGCAAGTAGTGAAGTGGTGTATTATCTGACAGAAATGCAGGGGTGACAATATTTTTGGCCATGACTCTATATAGTCAGAAAGGTAGCCACCACACTCTATTGGTAAGGTAAATGCCCAGGTGTTCATCTATGAAGAAATGCCCATACAAATCCAAAGAAGGTATAGATGAACTCACAGGTCTAGTAGTGCATATAAGTCAAGGCATCCGTATTTTATTATCATCGTCTCGATGAAGTGCAGTTTGTCTTTATCATGACTGCTTTGACTTATCTCCACTGCACCACAAGTAAGTGCATCTATGCATATATATAGTATATACATATCAGCTGTAGGAAATGTTTGTCTATTTGTACAGACGACAGAAGCCATAGAGACTGGAAAGGTAAATTAGCATAATTTCCTAAAACAGCTCAAGTCAAGCCACTTCATGGAGAAGCACACCTAGTAGTGCTCATTGTATTTAATTAGAATTCCAGCTGGCAGTGCTGATTCAATGACCTAGAACGAGCCTGTTATAAGCAAGTCTAAAAGTTTACTGGTGACACACATAATTCCTCTCTAGTAGTGAATCCTTGTAATACAAAATCCACAAATGTACAGCATGTTTTCTCTTTCACATACCCTGTATGGTAGGCCTAGCTAGAACCTTATAGAGAGGTTGATTTACCAGCAGTGAACAACAGGCTATAACTGCCATGTTGCATCAGTTGTTTGTTAGGAAAGCAGAACATATGGCTGTTTGCTAATGGAACTGCTCTGGACCCATTGCAGTGGCTGGTGTGCTCTCTGTGGTGCCGATGAATCGCACTGTAATTTTTTTTTAGTAGAAAGTTATTGAAAAGTCAAAAAGAGACATTTCATTCAGTTCTATTAACCTCACTGTGGGGAGATGCAGTGCATTATGTTGCACCATGCTGTACTGAAAATAAAAAAAATACTGCATGCAGCAGCCTCTTTGCAGCTGCATTCTGTCCACATGCAATCAATGGCTTCATGACATTTCTTAGGTCAAATTTCCTGATGGTGACAACAGTGGACCCATGCCTGTATAATATGTGTTCAAAATATGTGTTTTTCGTCAAAAGCTCCTGTGACATTCAGACAATTCAGGAGCACAATTGGGGAGTTGGGCAACGTGTTGACACCCTGTACCAAGAAATGTCTGACAAGGGCCTTCGTGGAAGCATTTCCAGATGTTAATTTAATGAATGCTGCAGATTTCAAGAGATTGAAATTGGCCTTTGAAATTACATTAACATGATAAATCTTATATGAGATTTTAGTGACTGGGGTTCAAAACACTTTAAAGGAGAACTATGAGGTGAATGCTTTTCACTCACCTCATAGTTCTAGCCAACCTGTGACAATGAAACTGTCACAGGTTGGCTCAGTAGATCGGGAGGTGAGCGAACACATACCGGTGTTCGCTCACCTCTCGATCCTGTCACAGCTCTCTGCCGTGACAGGGGAGGGGCCGGATTCCCCCCTCCCCACTCCGATCCTCCAGCGCTGACTGGCGGAAGCGTACAGCTGGCTCTGCCTCTAGATAGGCAGAGCCAGCTGTCAGTCACGCAGCTGGGCGGATCCAGACATAATTGTCGGGATCCGCTTCAGCTGCGGCGTCTCAGTATACCGCGAGCAGCAGCTCACGGTATACTGCGGCGTCTCAGTATACAGCGAGCTACTGCTTGCAGTATACTGAGCCAAGGGTAACGGGAGGACGCTAGTTTGTGTCCTCCCGTTACCCTAAGGAGAACTATGGTGAAAAGCCTTAACCCCATAGTTCTCCTTTAAAACCAAAGTGTAGTATATTTTCAGAAAGCATTTTTTTTTTATGTTTACCTTTGAGTCATTTTTGATCCAAATGTATTTTTTAACATGTTTGTCCTTTCATATTTCTAGCATTGTATTAATTGTAGAGATTTGGGGTTTAGCACGCATCTCTTCTTTAAAGTAACAGGGCGAGATTCTGAAACATCATACTTACAGTGGACTGTGAGGTTGTGCTCACCCTCCAAATGGAGTGATTGAAAGAACTTGTTATGCCTTTGCCTGCGGTACATTAGAGGTCACTAGGTCATGCAATGAATGCCTAGTAATTCCATAGAACCCCTCCCTGGGCACAGCCTCACTTCAAACACTGGTAGACTGTGGTAAAAACAATATAACATCTGCTACTCATCAACAATTTTTTGCGGGATTGCGGAATGTGGCCTCCACTGACAGGGGAATGGAAATCTTGGTAATATTGGTATTTGTATATGCTTTACTTAAAAAAACATAAATAATTGATACAGCCTATAAGCATTTGTCTGGTGGTCCCTTGCTGCACCATGTTTAGCAATATATGTTATGTGTACAGTACAACATTGGTGTTCAACTATCTACGTTGTAAAGAACTCAAGCCAACATATCTCATGTAAGGGTATATGAGAAATCTAAATATAAACAGAAAAAGCAGAGGAGCAATTGGATAGATTATTTTCAGATTGCAACTGCCTACCTGCCTTGACCACTGTACTTGACTATGCATTTTATGCGAAAGTAAATAAATATGTGAAGGGCTCCAGCCATATACCTGCCCCTCCTCTCCACTCCTCCATTCATAGAATGCCTTGCATTCTGTAAAAAAATAAAAGGCATTTCGTGAATGGGTGAGGGGAGAGGAGGGAGCGGGTTTCCTTTCACTGTCCCAGCCGCTGCTCTCATCCCTGCAGAACAACAAAATGTAAGAGGAAATTCCTCTAACGTGAGAGAAATCCCTCGTGGGCAGCAGGGTCACCAGAACTAGTGTCCAGATTAGAAGATTTACAATTTTTTCTGTTCTGATGACAATTAAAAATGTGGGATTTTCTTTCACTTTCACTGATAATGGTCACCAGAACAAATAGAGAGGGTGATCTTCCTAACGGGGACACAGACAGCAACCCAGATAGCAAGGATAACTTGCTACAAACTTGTGGCGGGGTGAAATTTTAATTTTGTTAACTTGCTGCACATATCCCTGGCAAGTTGTAGACTTGCAGAACACTTGCAGCACAAGTTCTAGTTGGCACTTTTTGAATTTGTAGCAAATTTGCTTGGCAAGTCTACAGCAAGAGTCCTGCAGGTCTTAGCAAGAGCACTGCAAGCTCGCTGGTCTGGAGACTTGCAATGCAGACTTGCTGTAATTGTGCAACAAAATTGTGAATCTTGGCAAGTGTGCAATAGTTTAGCAAGTCATTTTCAAACTTGCAGCTCAATTGCTTGCTATCTGGGAACCCAACAACCCTTCTCCCCTCTATTCAAACCTAAAAAAAAGTGTTGTCTTCAGTTGCACTTTAAGGGTCCATTCACACCAGCTTCTGCACTAGATTGCACAGCCGCTGGTTTGCAGTGCCCAACACAGTGCTGATGCGCCAATTCCGGCACATTGCAGTGTGCACTTTAAAAAAAAAGAACTTTATTTAAATGCCACAAGTGACATATAATTCAGTTCTATGGGCACAGAGGGGGACAAGGTGTTTGTACCCCCTTTGTAAGAAGGCTATGGACTACAATCTCACATTTTATTTACACATATGTGTTGAAATTATAGGAGACAACAAACAAAAACAACAAAGGAGTGCCACAACCTAGCACAATTACTGGCGGTAAGAACTAGATTAATAACTGAGTATTGTGTTGTACTTACATGGCGTGGGGCCCATACATGAGCCCAATACAGGAACTCATTTGGTCAGGTCATAGGTCAATATGGATAATGGACTGGACAAAACCAGTGACTCTGGTGAGGTGAACACAAAAAAGAATGACCAGCGCGCTGATCGTGTAACACTGTCAACAAATGGGCTAACTGAAGCAAAATTGCACTCACACTATTATGGGATGATCAGCGACCTTCAGATCAGCAAGCTGGCCAGACCGGAGCCACTGTAACTTGAATGGGGAAATGCCGTGCATGTGACAGTGCGGCGGCTGGCAAGTGCTGCAAAGAGGGGAAACCACAGTCCTGGGAAATGGTGTGTACAGAACGAGGAGGAGAGAAAGGGGAGGATGGTAACACAGTGGGAAGTGTGAGGGACATAACTAAGAAGGCTAGTAGAATACACAGAGACACCGGCACTCCAATAGTGAATCAAATACGTCTGTTTATTGACGTATGAGTAGCATAGTGTGATACACAATGCAACGTTTCGGGGTCACACAGGATCCCCTTCATCAGGCAGAACAAGTGATACAGATGCAGGTGAGAGACAAGTTTATATACACACACCACAGTGAAAAAATGACCAATCCCAGTCTGCTGCGACCCTGTGACATCACATTAACCCCATTACCCCATCATTACATAAGGCAGAAAATGTGATCATAGCATACTGAACGAAGTACAGATCAAAATCCTCACTAAGAGGTATAAGCATGTTACATTAATGCACATATGGAGAATAGGTGCCTCAGAACGTTGTAATGAGAAGAAGGGAAAGTTTATATGAACATGTGCAGCCAAACAGCAGCACAGGTCAATCTAGCAGTTTGCCTGTAACAGGGGAGTGGCCCGCCACTGTCTGCGTATCAGACACGCCTCCGGTCACGCCCACACAACTCTTTTGTTAGAACAAAGGAGGCAACGCGTTTCGAGGCTGGACACCTCTTTCTCAAGCCTTTCTATGTCAGCATGCATTCAGAGATGATTTGAGGAGGATTTGATAATATAGTTAGGGTACTTGAATTCATTTTTAAGATGTAATGCCTAAGTTTAGTGTCACTTTAAGGTCTGTCCTCCAGCTGAGAGTGAAATCCAGACATAAAGCACATAAACAGTTACATGTACCCTTGCATTCACAGACATCTCAACTCTCCCGGATGTTTCGGGAGTCCCACTATTAGATAGCGGCTCCCGGATACCCGGGAGAGAAACATTTTCTCCCGGAAAGGTTTACTCTGCTTTATCTTTTTTTCTTTGTTTTTTTTCTAACATCGGGGCCGCCGGCCACCATCAATCGGAAAAAGAAAAAAAAAATGGCATGGGAACTAATAGCTAGATTGCTATTGGCTATTTCAATTTGCAATAGCTAATAGCAGACTAGCTATTGCACCCGCCCACTGCTGCTGTCAATCAACAGAGGGGGACCTGAAGTTCTCCATCAAGTCCACCTTTGCTGACTGACAGCAGCAGAGGGTGGGTGCAATAGCAAGCTTTCTATTGGCTATTGCACATTGAAATAGCCAATAGCAATCTAGCTATTAGTTCCTATGCCTTTTTTTTTTTTTGTCCTGACGTCAGCAGCTGTCAGAACACTAAGAGAAACAGCAGATAGCAAAAAAACTATTGCTTCCTTTGCTATCTGCCATCACTTCAGGGTACTCTTTTCCATGTTGTTGCCCCTACCCCCGTGTTGGGGGGTGGGGGGGTTGACAGAGGGCACCTACCTGAAATGAGAAGGGCACCTCCCTGAAATACCTTACTTCAGGTTGGGATACCTGCATTTATGCTCTTATAAATATGGGCCCACACATTTTATCTATGCAACAAGCCTGCTTGTATCCATAAGCAAACCTACAACGTACAGTATGAGTTCATAGCAAGACTGCTAACTGGTTTATCTTGTAAAATGGCTACCTCCCTTTATTGAAGCAAATAATGCATCTTTATTACCAGACTGAAATAGGTATGCTCTATACTAGCAACTCCTATATGTTCTTGCCCAGGCTGAGCTGCTAGTAAGAGGTGATAAAGCCATAGAGCCTCCTGCTGCATTTTTCATACCAGCATGCTTGGATATGGTAATGTTCGTAAGACTCCCTGATTTATTTTTTCCAGACACTGACATCCCCAGCAGCTTGCCTGCCAATGATATGTAAATGCGGGTTACTACAAGTAAATAGGTAATTACCACCTTCTTGTCTTCTTGTGAGTCTTAGTGTTATTTTCTTTCATGTTAGGATAAATGGAAATGATTGCGGGATGAAATGTTGAGCAATCTTGTGTTATTATATGTGCTGGCACTCACAGCTACTATCCTCAAGCAAGGCGATGTGGATGGCTGATCACAGGAATTTACATGGTAAATCTGTTGGTGCAGCAGATTTCCTGTTTCTTATGGGTGGAAGAGTGATGAAATACAATTTAAGCTCTAAGACACTGATATCCTGCATCTGTGTGGTTCCGAGACTGAATTAATTCATGGAATAGCAATATCTGCTCATTCCCAGAGTGAAAGCAGGGTAAATACAAATATAGGAAAATTGAAAATGTGTCAGTCTGATAATTTATATATATATA
>NW_017307229.1:312614-321704 GCF_000935625.1 Nanorana parkeri
GTAATTTGACATGATACAGCGTTTTTGAAGGTTCAACAGAGGAGGAGCCTAGTTTTCTCTCAACGTTTTGCGCTTAGGGGCGCTGTAATGGATGTGGTATATATTCTTCAGGAGAGGGAGGTTGTCATTCAAATGGGTCAGTGTGTGTGTGTATCTCTTCAGGGCCATCCAGGCACAGCACCTGGGTCACAGTCACCGAAGCAGATGAGGGGAGAGAGGCCCGGACCACGAATCCCACCCAGAGCAGCATAAACTGAGAGGCATCGAGGGTAGCCAAAAGTCCTGGAACTGCTTATTTCCCCGACCAGAACCGAGGGGTGTCCGTCCTCCTCTCACTGTGGAGCCCCCAGCATGTTGCACAGTCGCCCCGGGCTGCACATATGAATGACAACCTCCCTCTCCTGAAGAAGCGCCCTTAAGCGCGAAACGTTGACAGAAAACCAGGCTCCTCCTCTGTTAAACCTTCAATAACGCTGTATCATGTCAAATTACAAACAATCATGTCTCAAAGTTGAGTACAAGGGAAAAGTGAGAACTATAAGCATGGTCAGGCCAAAAGGTAGTTACTAGGTAACACAATTACAATGAAGTAATTCATCGATGAAAAAAGATGAAGTAAAGAATAGCACGCAGGTCAAGGCTGGCAAAAAATGAAGGACAAGCAGAAAAACATGAATTGGCAACAGTGATTAAATAGGATAACATGTGGACATATATGGAGTACCTTGGAAGCCTGAGACCTTTTGAAGGCAACACAGCCAATAGTAGTTCACATTTCCAAATTAGTGTGTGAATGCACATGCAGCCTTGATGCAGACTGCCAAGCACAAGAAGTATATGTGCACATATGCCTGGAGGTGTTTTGGAAGCAACATGAACAGGTAATGCTCTAAAAAAATCCTCTAAAAACAACCAATAGATGTTTGGTGGACAAAGTGTGGGGGTTGTAGAGTTGTTGTGGGTTCATAGCTCAGAGGTTATGGGTTGTTGTGGGGAGTGAAAAGTTGCCTAGGGACAAACTTAAGGAGTTGAATAGTTGTTAGAATTGCAGAGAATTAGGCTAAGGAGCAGAGACAGAGTGATGACTTATAGGGAGAGCAGAGCAGGGGCAAAATCTGGAAGTGGATGACAATTTCTGTATGCAGAAAAGCAGTGGCAGTAGTCTTGAAGTTATGGAGAACAGTGTTGACTATGGGTTTTGAGAGAAGTGGGACCCAAGTTGCTGTTAGAGATAGCCCATGGCTAACTGGTGGAGAACACAGCAAACAAAGAAGAAAGTACTAGTGGTGTCATATAAAAACTAGAAAAGACTGGAGTCTGACCTGGACCATGGAAAAAAATGTATGCTTCAATATTAGTCCATCACTGGTCAATAACAAGGTACAAGGGGTAGAGGGGAGCAACCATGCCATAGCCCCAGTGAGTGAGTTATATCAAAGCTTCATCTGAACACAAGGTGAACTAAAGTGACATTCCTACACAAGGGCCACTTAACTATTCATGATTGCCATTTTGTTTCAACAATGTTTTTGCCATTTACTTGTTATCTACAAACACTATTTACTAAGTTCAGAAAAGTTGTACAATAGTTCTGTAGACACAACCTGCCAATATAATATTACCATATGTCTACAGCGTGTTTGACTTGGCTTCTCATTAGCCAATGTCACCTGTCAATCATATGTAAGTTGGGGACAAAGTTCTACAGATGAGTTTTGCACAGAGCTGAAACAAAAGAAAGCAATGGATTTATGTGAGCCAACTCCATAATTGAATGCAGTGTGTTCTTAGCGATCTTGGGATGGATAACTAACGGTACAATTTTACATGGCAGTTATAGTATGCACAGTGGGAAGGAGGTCCCTGCACACGTTCTTATTTTAAGTCTGGCTCTGTCTACATGTGTAGTGTAAAACTGAGGTGACAACTTGTAATTCAGAGATGAGTGTAATGGTTGCAGCCATTTTTCCATAGGCATTATACATTCTAGAATTTAGTGAAGATATATATCATCACTTTTTAATTTAGAGTGGAATCCCTTATTCATCATTTGGGCTGGCCTGCTTTAGATTTTGTTAAAACTGGACTTTCTTTAGTACAGCTGTAATGAAAAATTATCAGTCGTAAAGTAGAATTATAGTTCTGTATTCATTTTGCTCCTCTTGTTCTGCACCTGACAGCCTTGTCTAAATAGCCCCAGATTTCTATACATTCAGCATAACTAAGTTTCTTAATATAACTGTCTTCCCTTTTTATCTATTTACATATTTCACAGAAATATTTATACTGATTGCAAACTTGGCTGTAAAATGCAATCATTTCTGAGCTGAGGCAGAACATAAAAGCAATAAATTCAAGTCAATTCTGTACTACAGAATGCGTGACATGCAACATTTGAAACCCAACGAGCCAGTACGTTCAATACTCCAGTGCCAAACTGGGAATGCAAAAAAGCCCTGGCATATAAAGCATGCTGATCACATTTAGGAAAATGGCCTAAACTTCCTAAGCTCAATAGACTAGAGCAAGAATATTTATGTACTGGCAGCAATAGCTGAAGTGAACATTGTCATTTAATAAGCACAGGGATCCCAACTTGAAATAAGTAATTTCAGGGAGGTGCCCTTCTCATTTCAGGGAGGTGCCCTCTGTCAACAACAATATTCTGACAGCTGCTGCCGTCAGAGTAAAAAAACAAAACAACAAAAAAGCTAGGCTGCTATTGGCTATTTCAATTTGCAATAGCCAATAGCAAGCTGGCTATTGCACCCACCGTCTGCTGCTGTCAGTCAACAGAGGAGGACCTGACAGCAGTGAAAGGTTTACTCTGCTAGATAGATCAAAGTAAACCTTTCTGGGAGAAAATGTTTCTCTCCGGGGTGTCCGGGAGCCGCTATCTAATAGCGGGAGACTCCCAAACATCCGAGAGAGTTGAGATGTCTGTAAGCACAGGTCTAGGAGGGCATTGCTAGGCCCCTCAAAGACAAGGGACAGCCCTGGGTGTAAAAAGCTGGTAAATGCCTAGCATTTCCTTAGTAACCATCTTAGCTTAGAATTTTTGGGACAATACTTGTTACAGCTGTGAGGCATGAGCCACTAATGTAGGAGGAATTCACTAAGGTCAAGTCAGCTTGTATTCACTTCAAATATCCAGGGAAGAGCTGGTGAATTGCAAAAAATAAGAACTCCTACATTTGATTGAATTGTTCACTTCAAACATCTAGAGTGGTACAGGGAGCGTTAAAAATAGAAACTTCTCTTTAACAGGACTGAATGAATATACAGATTCACGTTATGCCACATTAGTAAACTGCCCTTTTATTGCCTAGTGTCTTTTACAATAAGTGGTCAAGGCACTAAAAATGGCACAGCTTACAAAAATGGATGCAACAGCAGTCTGCAGGAAGCGATCTGTTTTGTGCTAATCCATACTTGTGTAAAGTTGACACAATTGTTTAAATGTCCCCAGCAAACAATTGTACAATTTAAACGGCAATGTACACAGTAAAATGTTCGACAGTGTAACTAACAGCTCTCTTCCAGTTTTCTCTTTGATAAGGCTTTTAAAAAACAGAATAAATTAACAGAAGTGCTTTGAATGAGAATATTCTTACTTACAGAGGAACAAATGGAGGAGGGGTTAAGTGGTTAGGAGTTTTATTCCTTTTTTCTACCTCTTAATCTTTTAAATGTCTAAATAGTCCCTGCTGAAAGCTACATAGGGCTAAGTCAACATTTTCAACCTGAAATCAGTGTGCCACTTATTTTAGGAACACCATGTAACCTGAATTACTATATGCGATGTGGGTTTGTGGGCTAATTTTGTCATCCCTATAGGAAATTAAAGAGTAAACATTTTAACACTAGTGCTGCAAAATGTAAATGCTTCATGCACACTTAAAGTGACACTAAACCCAGGAGTTAAATCTTAAAAATGTATTCAAGTACCTTAACTATTAACAAAAATGTAACTTAGTTGTGTATCACTCAGCTGTAGATCCTCGGATCATCTCTGAATTCATGCTGACACTGTCCTTCCTTCTGGAGGGTGGCTACTTTTGTTCCTCATGGTCCCTGTGTATGTTGTAAAGTAGCCACCACTACAAACTCACTTCTGTGATAGACTACAATCTCAATACAAATTAGTAAACTAAACATGAGATTGTAGCCCATCACGGGAGTGAGTGTGGAGAGGTGGCTATTGTACATCACACAGGGACCATGGGGAACAAAAGTAGTCACCCTTAAGAACGAAGGACAGTGTCAGCACCAATTCAGAGATGATTTGAGGATCTACATTATTTGATACACACATTAGATACATTTTTGTTAATAGTTAAGTTACCTGAATGCATGTTTAAGATTTACCTCCTGAGTTTAGTGTCACTTTAACGCTGAGCCAAGCTTTTTTTGCAGTCTCTGGGAACCCTCTAACTTCATAGGGCTAATTAAGGACTTTATGATGTGTATGTATATATGCAACTCTGAATGACTGACAATGTAAAGATGGAATTAACCAGACCAACTGTTACATAAGTTCAGTGGAAAAAAAAACATATAAATCCACATTAGTACAAAGCAATAATGCATAATGAATACAAACTGTCAAGTAAACATCAGATTTAGGAGATGTAGTAGCATGTGAAACTCGTGAAAAATAATACCACTTTAGGAAACACTTTGTAACAAAGGAAAATAAGAAAAAAACAAACAAAAAATGTACTTTCAAGTACCAGTCCATGTGTGTGTGTGGGGAGGGGGATTGTGTCTATCATAATGTTATGTGCCTGAATTATATATCCATGGAGTGATGAACAAAGATCTTTCCACACCAGAGTGCCTTCAACCATGTATCTTATATATAATTCAGTATGACAGGTCAGTGTGGTCATGGTGAGATGCGTCTATTGTTGGAGATTGCATGTGGAGGGGGAGGAGAGCCATTTGCCCCTAATTTTTGCATACTTGGTTAGGCATCCTTTGTGGTCATAGGCTACTTTCTTAAGAGGAAGTGTGTTATCAATAGTTTTCAGCCGGTGTGTCAAAGTAGGAGGTAGGGTCAGCATCCAGGCTTTGGACACCAATTTTTAAGCCACATAGAAAGTATCATACAAGAAGGTTTTAAAGTACTATTCCAGGTTAAGATGTTCAGCAATGAAATGTAGCCATGTCTTAGGAGGTTTACCGGGTCATGTTCTGATGAAGGGGGCGTGCCCCGGAAATGCGTTAACGTCACTCGCACACAGGAACCCCCCAGTGGATGTCCATTTGCTTGCCAGCTTTCACTTTATGGCTGTTTTTTACTTATGTTTGTGAGTACCTTTATGCTTTATATGACCATTGAAAGTAAATTTGACCTGCACCAGGAAAGGCGCCCCCTCTGTCTTCTCTTCCAGGAACCTATCTTGCCAACTAGGAACAAGATGTATGGGCTTATTTTTGAGGCTTATATTTGGGCTTAGATTTGACACAGGTACAGGGGTGCAATAGGCCCTGTGGACCCAATGCAGGAGGCACAAATGTGCAGAGACATAGGGGAGGTGAGATCACCTGACACAACAGTGAGCATTCACCGGTCAAGAAGTTTGGGGAAGTGGTACTCGGCAATCTGGAGCTGAAAGCATTGGAGTGGCAATAATTGTGTTTGCAAACACAAAAAAATGTACTGGGTCATTTTCCCTAAATGGTTAGAATGCAGACACACTGGAAAATTGTTTAGTACTACTTTAATTACAGTTTATTTGTTAACTTATTTCATCTTCACATGATTGGTATTAAATGTAAACATGAATTTGATTTCACGTGATTGGATAACTGAAGTGTTAATTCATGCAATGTATTAGATGAAAATTCTCCACTCCTTTAGTAACCCAGCCTTACTCTGTTTACCTTGGAACACTACAGTAGAGCTTTGTAGAAATGCTAGTCTGCTTTCATTTTATTTCTAAAGGAACACTTTGCTGTTTCAAACACATTTCAGTGATTCACCAGCAGCCTCATTAATTATAAACCTTTTAAACTTCCCAAAGAGAAAGTTCTGTGTGCAAAGAACAAAGAATTACCACAGTTAGCTTCTTCTAATACATTTTGCATGCAACTTGTTCTAATGTTAAATATATACTGTAATTTCTTCAGAAAGAGTGCAGTACACATGACACGTGATTTTGTTCCACCGCACATGCCGAGGAACATAGTAACTGCAGGTCAAATTCAGCTATCACCTGCATACAGTACATTCTGGAAAACCGGGGATTGAACAATTGGCTACAATAATGAAGATTGTAATGTCATTAGTAGCCGCACTACTGAGGAATGGTGCCCAAAATGTGGAATAAGGGTTTTATTGGGACCAATTAGTATGTTTTAGATCATGCCTTTAAAGTCACTAGACTGGCATCATTGAGGCATGGGAAAAAGCTGATCCTGGACGACTTGCATCTTTCCGCTAAGCAGAAGTACTATCATGCTGCAGATCTGGAGAGATGTTGTTCTTCATCCATTGCACAGAACTAGGTGATATTTAGGTGTGTAAAAAGAGGTCACAAGGCCACAAAGAGTGCCTGTTTAACACCAATTGCCAGTGGCATATTGCATGCCAAATGTTGTCTCATTAACACTGGTGGCCAGTGGCCAAACATACAGTCAAACCTGATCCTTTTGCATTAGTGACCTATAGCCTGCTTGCTTTAAATCGGACTTTTACCCCCTTTCACTAAAAATCGCATCAGCATGTAGCTTTGCATGCTGATGTGAAATCATCTTACATTCATTAGTTAAACAAACATATTTTTATTTTACTTATAATTTCTTTTTTTCTACTTCCTCGTCCACTTGGGCACAAATTATGTAATTGTGCCCAAGAATTGCATTCTGGGAAAGTTACATCAGCAGAGCGTTGCTGGGAAATCTCATCTGTAATCTCAGGAGATCTCAGGAAAAGGCATTTTCCTCTCCTGAGATGATGTGTATGCTCACATGCCCTAGTCACATGTGCCAGAGTTCCAGGAAATAAAGGAAGATGGATTCATCTGCCTTTAGTAAAAATGGCCACCGTGAGAAGAATGGGGAGGAAAAGAAAAATAAGGAATGCAAAGAATTAAAAAACGGCAATTATCTAGAAGTATGCATTTGTAGATTGCCATTACAAAACATTTCTAAAGGTGCCCTTTGTTGTTATTTTGAAGATGTGGGTAAAGATCCTCTTTAAAGGAAATTATCAATCAATGAAGGAAAATGAAAAGTTATATTACACAACTGAATAATATTCAGTTGTGTAATATAACTTTTTATTTTCCTTCAGTGAAAATATTACAAGTGAATATTTTCAGTGAATATATTACAAGTGACTTCCTTCATGGAAACTGGCCTCGGCTTCCCCAACATTTGCAATCCTGGGTTCTGCCTCGTAGGTCTATTTGGGAAGCTGCCATTGGCCTCAAAAACGCCTCCCTTTATTATATGCCACAAGACCATCCTCCTGTTCTGGGGTAGCCCGACGGCTCCCTCCCTGGGCGAATGGAAAAGACTAGTTGATCAGGCATTGCCCATTTACAAACCTACATACGAGCAGTGTGCATATGTGCAGAGTGTGTAGATAATGCATAATTGCATAATTGCCTGGGTTATGTTGACCCGATTGATGTATGTCTGAAGAGTGTTGTTATTATTATTGTGTCTATGACACTTGAAAATCTCAATAAAAAGCATCTTTAAAAAAAGAATATATTACAAGTGAATGCCATATCTGCATTTAACCAAACACAATATTAACCATGTTAGAAATGATATAGGTAACCCAGCATTAAAGCAGGTCCTTAGTAGCCTGTCAACCAACACAGAAGATAGCAGACTGAGAAGGCATTTGACACCCTAGAAAGAGGTCACCCAAGACCCAGTGTCTGCCTGTCAGTAGCAGGCTTGAGCAACTTCTAGATTCTGTGTGTTGTGCAGCAAGGTCTACAGGCTGACAACTAAAGTACTATGTTATATAATCTGCACCTTCAAACAGCACCAAAACACATATGCCACTTAAATAAGGCAATATTAAAACCTGAACAGAATTTAATGGACTATAAACAACTAAATACAATACAATTTAAAAATTCCACCCACTCAAGTGCCATAGATTCTACTTAAGAGGAATCATTTAACGGTACATATTAGCTGATGATTCATTGGTCTGCAAGAACAACAAAAGCAAATATGAGCTTAAAAAAAACTGCCCCAGTATGCTTCGAAATAACACGTTGAAGGAGAATGTGATAGTGGCAAACGAAAGGGCATAATTTTGCACATGGTGTCAGTAGTTAATTGTTACCTTCATTACCACCCACTTGGTCAAAGTCTGTGATTTAATTCAGTGCTGCTCCACAGAATTGCTCCAGTTTCCTTTTATGCTGCTAAAGGAGCCTCCTTGATGAACTCTCTTTGTCAGCTATGTGACGGGCAAGGCAGTTGTGGGTTGTGCTGCATCTGACTCACACAATCTGTTTCTACATGGACCAGGGGAACATAAGCAAGTTCACAAAGAGATGTAATAGTTTCCTGTCATTCCCGACAGTGCAAGTTTCTCTGCTGTGTTATTACCTAATGTGAAATGTTCTCAAACCTATCAGTGTTTTCAAAACAAAACTATATATACAAAAAATACAACACTAGCAAGTGCAACTCAGTGAAGCTTGGCTGTAAAGTACTTTGTAGGAAATCAGGCCACCTTTTGTGGTGGTGGGTACAGACTGCATAGGGATCCATGCAAAGAACAAGAACAGGTCCCCCTTTGTTGAACATCATTGTTGCTCTTTTTCTAATACTGTATATGATAGTCCTCATAGGGAAACTAAAGCATATGAGGGCAGCAAAGTCAGCCGCCAGTCTGACATTGTTCTTTGCAATGCCACAGTATTCACTATCTTATTTATTCCATCTTTGCCTTCACCAAAGTTGTCAGCACTACTAGTCATTTCATGTGACATCACCAGCCAGAATGGAAACCGTGGCATGCCATCACCCTTACAGCTAAGGATCTGCTTAGTTCCTCTACAGAAGGACCTATATTATCAGCATAAGAAGAAGGCCTCTCCCGGGATCAGG
>NW_017307229.1:321715-356780 GCF_000935625.1 Nanorana parkeri
CTATCTGCTAGCTTTTCTTGTAGTATTCTGACAGCTGCTGCTGTCAGAATAAAAAAAAATACTTCAGGTCAACCTCTGCAGATTGACAACAGCAGTGGGCGGGTGCAATAGCTAGTCTGCTATTGGCTATTGCAAATTCAAACAGCCAAAAAAAAGCCTAGCTATTCATTTCTATGCTGTTTTTTTTTTACTCTGACGGCAGTAGGTGGCTCTGATATCAGAATTAAAAATTTAAAAAAACAGCAGGGAAAGGTTTACTCTGCTAGATAGAGCAGAGTAAACCTTTCCAGGAGAAAATGTTTCTCTCCCAGGTGGCTGGGAGCCGCTATCTAATAGCGGGAGACTTCCGGAACGTCTGGGAGAGTTGGGATGTCTGCCTCTCTTCCATCCAGACCTGATGGTCCACCTGTGGTTGTCCTGACATGCTCCTAATGCTTCCCTTCTTTTTTTATTTCAGGTCCCTGTGCAGGTGGCAATTTGCCCAGGGAATACCACCAGCCATTTCTAATTCTAATTCCAACTAAACTAAGCACATAGCACAGCCACAACCCACATTTTCTAAACATTGATTTCTGCTAAAATTGGTTTTTAACATTCCCATGGCTCTAACAGTCAAACACATGTAGAAGAAGATTAATAACAGGAACTGTGTATAGCATCATCTGAATAACTGCTAGGGTAAGAAGGAATGAATGTACTATATTAAAATGTACTGGATATAATATATTATATTATAATGTATTGACAAAAAATAGTACAGTAAAAAATATAATTATATCAATAGTGCATCTACTCTAAATATAATACCTATATTGTTCCAGGAGTGATTAAATGATCAGCTTTAAACATGATGCCCAAATAAACCACTTCAATACAAACAATTCTGCACTGTCACCATGGAAAAGGTCAAAGCAGCATAACCAGTGGTGCTGATTGACAGGACACATCCACTCTTGACGTTAATGCTCTATTTTCCTCACTTCCAAATAATCAATTATTTGCCACATGGCTGAGCAGCCATATTGTCTCATATTATGCCTTTGTTATTGATTCAAGGGACCAGAACTCTATGCTGGACTTTAATGGTGCCACAACAACAAAGAGATTTAATTTGTTTTATTATCCATTATTAAAATATTTCCTTAAAAACACTAATAATGTACATACAGTGTGTAAGCATTAACAGTTATATAGTGATCACCGAGGGATAGTCTCAAAATGGTACAGGGCCAGCTACAGCTGAACTGAACAACAAATTTATTCTCATATACAGTATTGTACATACAATCACCACTATTATATATTTATGTTACAATAGATACTGGTAGTTCCAGTGGGATGAGGACGGCTCTTTCGTATTTCATAGGGCACCCTTTATCCTGCTTCATCAGGAGATCCTAAAAAAATTATTTTAAAATATTACCTTAAAATGTACATACATTATAGTCTGGTCAACAGGTACACCAAATTACACTGTGGACCCTCATTTTCATGGATGTTGGAGGAGCAAGAAGAGCCAAGAGACCCCCACCAGCATATAGCAGACCTCAAAAGTGAATGTCCCCTTATTTGTTCCTTATTTATACTCATCCAAAAGTTCAAATCAATCATCTGAGAATTGATCTCACAAATACAGTAAGTGGTTGACAAATTTCCCACTCCTAATCTAGAAGGCGATTTGCTATGATGAGGGGTTGATGAGTCCCCATTATAATCATATAAAGTAGGTGACAGGTTCTCTTTTACGAGACAACAGGGGTCTATTAGACACCTCTGCACTCTGTTGAGGCTGATCTGAGCGCTTCCAGGTTCATACTATCCAGGGGAGCTCCGAGAATGGACAATCTCCATCATGGTAGAGAGTGGGGTCAGCTGGGAAAGTGGCACATTCCTGGCAAAGTAAAAGTGATGGGGCAGCTGTAAATAATTTCTCCTGGAGAACTATCACCCTGTTAAGAAAAGGTTAACAAATTCCTAGCTGCTGTTTGTTTACATGCCAACACAATAGTAATGTCAGCAGCTGCAGCATAAGGGTTAAAGACAGATATGAAAGACACTCATTAATTTTGTTCCAGTAATCATTAATACAATATTAAATGTATTGTTTTTTCGAATGCTAGCACCTGAATTTGACTTAGTATCAACTTCTTGCAGTCCTCCGAGCAGATAAGCTCATCACAGAGTTGCTTCTGGAAGACAGTTCTGAATTGAAAGTGAGTATTGCAGCAAAAGGTTTTTGTTTTTTTTTCTTTTCTATTCTTATTTTTATTTGCCTTTAAGCACGCTCTCTTTCTTTCCAGTAGCTGCACTGGAGGTATATAAAAACTGTAAAACGTGTACACATTTTGCTTTGCAGATCACCGTGGCAAATTGCCAGTTATGAACAATGCAGCAGTAGTAAAAATTTAAATTCATCAGATTAAGACATCAGAAATGCACAATATGCAAAATGAATATAAATAATTGACACTGATTGTTTTTTAAACTGAACGAATCTATACGAACGCTGTAAGTTTATCATGATCTGTGTAATATATTTAGGATAATTCTGTTTCATACAGTATTCTTGCTATTTTTTAAATACAATCCATAAATATTTCCGGAGATAATGACTTTTCCTACAATAGCGCCAGGTTTTTCTTTCTGTTGTGATGAGATGCTGATATGTGTTATTGTGACCAATGTTTTTTGCCCGGTCTGAGGAAATTACTGCTGATGGCTGCAAGCTGTGACCAGCCATCAACATCCTCTCCCTTCATATACAATGTGTGGTGTTTTCTCATCTTAGGCTTTACATTTGGATGATGAATTAAGGAAGAACCAAGGACAACTGCAGCATTCAGGCCGAACCTGTCAGCATGTGACAATAGCTGTCTGTGACCTCACTTGTGATTCAATCATGGAGTTTCTTGCTCAAAATTGAAATGAACATATCTGATCACGGACCCAAGCTGGCGAATTGAGTCACTCACTGTCCATATTAAAATGTGCCTTAACTATTGCCTCTAGAAGTATATTAAGGGTCTGACTCACTAAAATCAGAGAATCACTGCAAATGTGGAGTTGTTACCAATGGCAACCAATTATTTGTCTTCCTTTTATAATTCTTACTCGTTGCTATAGGCAACAAGTCCACATTGGTGCTAATTTTCGTTTCTCCACTTGATAAATCAGCCCCAAGTCATCATTTCTGAGACTAATAAGAGTGCTTGGACCGCAGCAGTTCATGAATTCAATAATGTAACATGTTTCTGCCAAGTCTGTCCAAAGTAGTATTAAAATTTAAAACAAAATGATAAAACTTTACCCTGGGCATCCATTCTAAATAATTACATGCAGTGTCTGAATTTACAGCAATCAGAAGACCTCCCAGAATTTGCAGCTTTTTACTGCTGTGTCTAATATTTAAAGTTAAGTAAACCTCAAAAAGAATAAATCTTTAAGCCCAACTAAACATTCAGTTTAAATAAGATTTATACAGTATATATATTCAGATTGCATCAAGACAGAAGGTATACAAAGTCTTATAGATTAGTAGTAGCCACAGTTACCAGAATGGAAAAGTCTATGCCCTGCCAGCAAGGAGAGGTCTCTCTGTAGAGGTCTAACACACCCCATGCGTATTCATAGAGTCTCCAATCAGCAGGGAGCATGTGGGTTACTGATTGCAGTGGTATAGGTCTGACTAAGCAAGGGGTGTCAAACGTCTGCAGAGAGACCACTGCTTCCCCACAGAGAGTTAGGGTCTCACTCTACAGCATGCTGACAGGACACAGGCTTTTCTACTCATGCCATGGCTACTTTCTAAAGAAAACAAACCGTAAGACATTGTAGACCTTTTGTTTTGATGTACCTACCTGCTCCTACGACTACGCCTGCATGCCTAATACCAACCGTTTCCTGCTCTCACCACCATACCTGCATGTCTAGCTTCCTCCCTCTCCCGTTTTCACCACCACACCAGATTGCATCCAGGGACAATCACCTATTCCGATCTGCAGGATATCGTTCCATGTATGATTACATGCAGACAGCTACGTACAGATGTAGGCGCTGTCAGTTGGTCATTCAGTTGAACAGGTATTCTGTTCTCATCTGTATGGATGCACCCGAGATTCCTGCTGCAAGAATGTATGACATGACAACATGATGAGTTATCATGTCCCCATTTCACCTTCTCAGTGGGTAATCAATCTGTGAGTACATTATATATCATTGATAAAGAAGTTCCATTGATAAAGAAGTCAGAAGAGATTTAGCAACATTATTTTTTTAAATCAATGGCCTGTAATCTATGCATTGAACCCAATGATTACTCATTGACAAGGTAAAAAGAGGACATGATGACATTGTGTTGCCATTTCACACACAGAAGAATGAATGGGTTTTGCTCATAAACAAAACCCATTCAATGAGAAAAGAGCTAAAATAAAAAATAAAAATTCTATGTCCATTTTCTTTTTTTGTCTGTTTTGTCGTTTTAGGTTTTTAGACAACAGGAAAAATAAAAAAACCCCATGTTTTGGGTTATTTATTTTTATATTAGCGTACTTTTTATGTTACTACTTTATGCTAAGAGTAAAATAAGATGTCTATTTACATTTTTGAGGTGCAATTTTCATGCCTTTTTCTACTTGTTGTCTTAGGCCTCATTCAAACGGGTTATTAGCTGTGGCTGAGGATTTCTGCGGCAAGAACCTGCAGATTCCGTGGCAGGAATCCCAGGTGGGTCCATACAGATACAGCCATTGTGCTCATTCAAGTGAATTGCAGACTGACAGAGGCCAGGTCTGTCTATGGCTGTCTGCATGTAATCTATTACCTGTGATTCGGGATAGATGCGGGAATCCTCAGCTACAGCTAATAGCCCTGTGTGCATGAGGCCCAAACAACTCCCTAAAAAAACACATGAAAAACATAAACTAAAGCCACTCTGGAGAAATTGAGAGTCCTTAAAAGTCTTAAAAGCAACATGAATCCACTGTAATTTCGCCTTCCGCATTGACTCCAATGTATTTCACCAAAATGGTTAAATTCTGCCAAAAATCTGCAAATTTCACAGAAATTTCCGTAAACTAAAATAGGCCAATTTTGCTCATTCCTATTTAACAACCTTCCTCTAAATTGGGTCAAATTTCACATTAGTTTTGATGGGTCATTAATTTGCCCAATAAGTAGATGTAACATTCCAAAGTGGTCTTCTACTACCAACAAGGCATAATAAACCCAGCTTCAACCCAGGTATGTTTACCCAGCAGCGTCTGCCAGCATGTCTGCATCTCTGCCTTTGTCCATCAATATTTGTCTGTTATTATAAGTTTCCATCCATTAATATATATCAGTCTGCGCCTTTCAGTGACTGCTTAAGTGTCAGATATGTGTCTCATTGAGGGTGTTAGGATTCATCTTGGTAAAGGTATTGTGCTTTTATACATTTACTGAGCGTGGTGAATCCTAATATCCTTATAATTATAGCAGGGGCATCATTATCCTACATATTATACGGTTGAGTGGCCATTCCTGAGGTAACAAATAACCCATTTATTTATGTAACTGGGAAATGCAACGATAAAGAACAATAAATTAGTTATCTAGAGGAATTCCTTTTGTACATTTGAACAAAGGATGCATTATATTGTTACAATGGTGTCATTAGCTGGGATAGTAACAGACAAAAATTGTGAAAACAAATTAATGTGGGATGACTGGGTCAGAATTGAAGGTCACTGTTAATAACAACGGAAATATGTTGGAAGTGCATCATAAAGTCAAATTAATGCATGACATTAAAGCAGACCTATAATCTGCAAAAAAACTCCACTTTCATTAAAAAAATAATATAGCATATACAATTGCTACCCAAGCCATTTTGTAATCTAATGTTATTAAAAACTACCTTTCCATTTCAAGCTGAAGCTGCTGTAATTTTCTAAAACTGTTCAAAAAATTCAAATCAATATGGCAACCTGGAGTTGTTCTGTACAACGGTGATGCACAGAATGCCCCCAGAAATATAATTTCCTGCTCGTGTAATGGGTTCACAGATTTTTCTAGAAGTCTGCACTAACATAAAAAGTAAAATTGCAGGCATCCCATGCAACAGAGATTTCATTTTTGGTGAGATACTTTCTAAGGGTTAACTACTTCTAAAAGTATACAGACACTGTAGCTTTCCTCATTAGACTACTGAAAGTGCACCAGGTTGTTATAATGAACTTAGACCCTTCCATTCAGGAATCATTTTTTTCTTCAGAACCAAAAGAGGTAGAAATCTGCTGCAAATTTTAAAAAAATCTTTCGAATGTACCTTAATCACCCAGAGGGGATTGTTTTTTCAACAAAAGTGGAGTTACTTACAGTACTTAGTCACCTTTTCTCAACCTTTTTTATCCCGGAGGAGACCTTTTTTTGATCTAAGGTAACCCCTGCGAAAAAAAAGATTATATCTACAGCTCATGGTATATTAACAGCAAATATAATTTTTTTTAAATGTGCACCCAGCAGGGAAGGACTGGGCTGGGGGGCATTTGCTTCCCAAGCCATTACAAATATTGTGTGGCACTGAGTGGAGATACTCCACCATTCAGACCTTATTCAGAGAGGGATCTGTAGACAGTGACAGCTGCTTAGCTACCTGATCCCTCTTCTGACCTGGGATCACAACACCTGGCGGAGGGAGCTCTTACATTATTTACTTTTTTTGTGGCACTGACCAAATGCAGAGACCTGCAAAGGAAGGCCATGCTTGGAGGCTGCAGAAGTGTGATATGCAATATGTTTCTCTGTCAAAGAAAACTAAATCATAAGGATTATTTGTGATGATGGCATGGTGTTTTATTTAGGTGGGCCCAAACCAATTTCTTAGAGCAGCAGTCACCTTGTTCAGCTTGTACTATTTCATTTACAAATCATTCCTTACAATCCAAAGTTTTTAGCATAGACTCTATATTTGAAAAGGTGTGTTACAATAAGCCAGGTTCTTTAAAGTGACATTAAACCCTCAGATTTTTTAACATAAAACAATACTGTAATGTGTGGCTTACTGTAATCCATGGTTGTTTCCCTTCTCTTTGCTGCTCTTCCTTTTAAATCTGTATCTGTTCTCATGCTCTTCAGAACTTCTGTTTTGCAGCAGACTGCCTTGTCTCAGGAATGGATACACGGGGGGGTTGATTTATTAACCTTATAAACACACCACAAACAAGTATACACCTCTGTAGTGTGTTCCCTCCTAGCATGATCTATTGGTGGAATCTAAACACCTTTGTAGTGTGTACACACCCAGCAGGTGTGTTGTGCAAAGCCCTGCATGAATTGCAAGGTGATGTTGTGTAAATTAGCTCTACATTGTGTTGCTTGCGTTGATGAATGCAGGAATGTAAATGCATGAGCTAACCATTTTTGTCTAAACTGTGAAGCAGCATTATATATGCATCATGTGCATGATGTTTCCATATATGGCATTAGTGGAAATATGCTTTTAGAGACTTTTTGGTTGATAAATACGTTTTGCTGTGTAAAAATCACACGCACCTAGTAAATCACCCCCACAGTGTCTGTGTATTAGTTTCTATAGGCTTGTAACCTGAGCCAGCACTACAGGAAGAGGCCCTGAGCTGAAAAGGGAATTCTCCCCAAGCATGAGAAGAAATGAGGATTTAAAAAGGAAGAGCAGCAAAGAGAAGGGAAACAACCATGGATTACAGTAAGGCACACATTACAGTATTGGTTTATGTTAAAAAATCTGAGGGTTTAATGTCACTTTAAGACAACACTCACCTTTCACCATGGCCACCAATAACTTTGATACTGTAGCACACTTTGGGGCTGATTTATAAATCTTCTGCCTAGCATATAGGAAACTCCTATGCTCCTCAGGGCCAACTAGTGGTGGTAGTATCATGTATATGGCATTCGCCAAACTATATGATGGGCGGATGATTTTCACCTTATCCCCTAGGGAAATAATTGCTTCTGTGAAAAGGCCAGTTGGTTGTCTTTGCCTGCATTCCCAAATGTACACAGTACCTCCGCCGGTACCGACAGTATTTGACACCCTTGTCAGATAATTAACTCTCCTGCTCTTTATGACAAAAATATATTTTTTAATCATGAAATTAAAATTAAAAAATAATAATGGTCAGAAAAAAATTGCAGACAGGCCACCTTACATTGGTGGTGTAGTACCCTCTTAAAACTATGGTCAGTAGAAAGATAAATGTCTCTTACAGTGGAGGTCACAGTAGGGTCCTCTTACATCTATGGTGTCACGGTCTAGGGACCAGGGCACATGAGCTCCTGTGTTTGCGGAGTTGGTAGGAGTCACAAAGAGGCGGGATATCGGGGATGTAGGTCACAGGGAGAGAGGAAGGAATGATCTGTGCGTTCTGAGGACGCACTAGAGGCGCAGAATCTAAGAAGGGCCAGGTATTCGACAGAGCCTCTAGTGGTGAGGATGATTGGCTGCTGGACACCTTCCAGGTTGCGGCCCTCTAGCGCACCCACACAGACGCAAGGGACTAGTTCATGCATAGGGGAACTGGATACAAACAGGTAGGGAAGAAACTTGTAACCAAGAGGAGGAAGACAGGAAGAGGGAGAGAGAGAGAAAGTCTCAAGCAAAAGTGCAAACGCACAGCAGAACAGCAGAGTATACTGAAGAGAATAGATAAGCAAGGACACTAGGGAAGGGTAAGCGGCTTAGAGGCACACCTAGGAGCAGGAAGGTGCAACGTACAAAAGTAAACGAGATGTGCGTTGCACATGCATACAAAGAAGCAGGATAACAGAGAGAAAAGTACACAAAGAAGCACAAAAGGGATGTATGCACACAGGGGGTGTGCAGACAAGGATGAATCCAACACAGCCACCAGGTTAGAGAGGAGCACAGAAATAAAGGGGTGACAGCAAAGCAAAGGAAGATACACTGGAAGGTAAGTGACGGAGTAGAAGTACAACAAGCAGTAAATAGGAGGCAGCAAACAGACAAAGACTGTAGAGGGAAAACACAGTAGAAGTAAGGCAAAGAAGGCAGTATGGAGAGGCGCACAGGTGAAGGCAATTAAGGAGCAAAAGCAGGGGATAACGCCAAAAAGGGATACTAGCTGGTACAGGGAAGCCAAAAGGCGCAGGGATTAAATAGCAAGCGCAATAGCAAGCGCAGGGAATAAGATCCCAGGGTTAGTCAGAGACAGAAGGGGTACGGAACAAGGCATAAGACTTGTTGCTCGCACCAAGAGCAACAAGTGAGGAACTCCTAAATAGGGGAGAAGGAGAGCAGATTGGCTGCAGCCTTGTGAGACACCATAGGCTGACAGCCCAGAAACAGGGAGCATATCGAAAATCCGGCACGGATTTCCGGATATTGTGACATATGGTCAGTTGGAAGATGAATGCAACTAGACATACATACAAAAATCAAAAGATGGCATTAAAAAAAACAACCAAATGTCAGGGAAAATATATACACAGCAACCAATAAAATGCCATGGAGTATATGGTTAAGTTATATCTAAAGCCAAACCTTTTTTAGCTTTAGATGTAATAGAAAAACTGAGCCAGCATTTTGACCCAGGAAGTAGATGCTGACCTTAAATAACGCTTATATATAGATGGTGAAAACTGACTCTTTACAGTCAACAATGGTTCAGTTATCGAATTCTAATAACTTTTAAGGCCATTTTTGGGAAATCACCAATCACAATGATCCTGACTTTGGTTTCCTACAACAGACCCATTCTAATCACATACAGAGCAATCTGGTCACACAACTACTACTGGATTTTTCATAAGTATAAATTATCATTCCTGCCAAAGAAGCAAAACCCTGTGTTTTGGTCCAGTTGAAGAGTTAATTTTGCTATGTATTGCTGTATGTTACAAAACCAGGTCAAAGGAAACCAGAGTTTCTGAGAGCACAAGGGTGCCCTATGTGAATTAATTATTTATCTAGTTTAAACCAATCTGATATGGTATCCTTTCTTTATTTCATATCCTTGTTAATTTGATCCTGGCATGAAAACTGTGAGCTGGAAATAAGCGTCGGAAGTTAATGATGACCTTGGAAATGTTACATTGCCTTGGGTGCTGCCAGAAGTTAGAGTATGTCATTCTTATGCATTTTTCTACTGGTATATTTTCCAAGCACTCAGCTCAATTGCTTCAGTGACAGCATAGGATTAAATAAATATTGTAAATGTTTCTAAGGAAGTCTTTAAACCAATCAATTAAAAAATCATATGACCTTGCAAAAATGTATTAAAAGGTCATTCTGCAGAAAACTGTTATTTTAGTTTTTGGTAGATGCTGGAGAGTTAACGTGTATATATAGTCAAAAGTCAAAGGTTAGAACTCCTGTCAGATTTTTATTGCTGTCAGGAGACAGAATGGCAGCAGGAGGCAGATGAAAACAGATGATTGAGACTCAATCCAGTCCAATTCTTCTCCTATAAATAAAAAACATTAAATTTGGGTAGGCAGGACTGTGATTTTAAACTCTTTTAGATATTTGTATGTTGCCATGTTGAGCTATACCTAACTTTTTAGCATGTCAGCTAAATATATCTATCCATGGAACCCAATTCAAGTTCTTGAAAAAAAAAAGTGAAAATACTAACCATTTCCTTGGCACTGTCCATGCAGACATTTTTCATCCTCCAGTGCTGCCCTCTTACGAACTGAATGACACCCAACTCACTTACTGTGAGCATACACAAGGTGATTACCATACTCTGCAGCATTTAGGACTGCATGCCACAGAGAAAAATCCAGAAGAAGAGAAAAATGAACTTGCCCATCATGTGACTGGCCAGATGATGCCTGGAATTTATGTATGAATTAAAAAAAATAGAAAACAAAATAGTGGTGGGGCTCAAAAAAAGTTGGGCTACATGTGAAACCGTATGCTGGGACATGACTACAAATCTTTGGGGGTAAAAAAAAAAGCCAGAAGGGGAGCCTAGCCACGTGACCTGTCAAATTAAAGTAAATTACACAAATGACTCTTCTCAAATTACAAAGCTTTCTCTGCTGCACTAAGCATAGAGAACTTCATAGGGTAGTGCAGGCTCCATACTGTTGCCTGCATTTTGTGATGATTAAATCAAGGCTAAGGTATCAGTGTGACAGAGAGTGAATATCAATATCAATATAGGAGAGTAATATATGTATATATGACCCTCTTAGTTTAAAAAATACAGTATGTAGATTAAGGCAATACCTTTGGTGATCTCTATTTAAAATTTTTTAGTTTAACCAGTTGACATCCGCGGTGTTAAACCCCATTCCCATCCAGGCCATTTTTCAGTATTCAGCGCTGCGGTACTTTAACTGACATTTATTCCGTCATGCAGCGCTGTACTGAAATGAATTTTATACCCTTTTTTGGGGACAGATAGAGCTTTCTTTTGGTGGTATTTATTCACCACTGGGGGTTTTATTTTTTTACTATATTAAGGAAAAATTACCGAAATTTTTTAAAAAAAAACAGTTTCCCCTATATTAAATGATAAAACATTTATTATTACCCAATTTTTTGGTAAAATATAAAAGATGGGGTCACGTCGGGTAAAAAGACACTAAACATGTCAAGCCTTAAAATTGCGTGCGCGCGCGAAACCTCAAAAAACGATAATACCCAAAATTGGCCCTAGGCGACGCTTTAAAAGCTGTTACCGCTCATCAGTTTAGTGTTATCAGTGATTGATGGCCCTAAAATGATTGCTCTCACTGCGACGTTCGCGGCGATATGTAACATGTGTAGCGCAATTGTAATTTTTGCGCGCTGGGGCACCGGACGCGTATTTACGTTTATAGGCGCGTAAACGTGGGGGTGGGGGAGTTAAACATTTTGGGGGGGTTTTTTCCCCTTTTTTTATATGTGGCTTTTATTTTATTTTATTTTTTTATGTGTTACTTTTCTTTTTTTTTATTTATATTTTTTTTTTGCACTTATTGTTATTGCTATTATATAGGGGGATAACAACCCCCTATATAATAGCAAAGGCACACTGACAGGTCCTCTTTATGGAGATATTAGGGGTCTCTAGGACCCCTAATATCACCTATGGACCCCAAAAGAAGCTGATAAAGCAGAGATCTGCTTTATCAGCTTCTTCTCTCTCCAGATGACTGACAGGTGAATGCGGAAGTGATGTAACACACATCACTTCTGCATTCACAGCCCGGACGGGGATCAGCAAGGAGCTGATCTCCCGTCCTCCTCCTCCTGACGCCCTCGGAGCCGGTCCCGGGATCCAAGATGGGGCAGCGGATCCCGGGAATCAAGGTGAGGGGTCGGGGGGGAAACCGGAAGCGCCGACCGGAGGGGGGGTGCCGCGAACGAGCACATATAGGCGATCGGCGGGCTATGGACCCGCCGATCGCCTATATGTGAAACACCCGGTAACGGGTGTGTGCATTTAGCGGGTCTTTTCTGCCCGTGCGTGCCCGCTAGGGGGCGCGCGCGAGCAGAAAAAAATTGCCGTCTGGAGACGGCAACCCGCAGATGCTGCAGTGCCGTCCGTCCGTTTTTTTACTATGGGCGGACGGCAAGAGGTTAAATAGATTTTTATTCTATTTTTCCCACAAGCTGTGCCTGGTTCCTGTAATGAGTATTTGCAGCACCATAAACAGATATGATAGTACTGCTTCTACAAACAGCACCAAAGAGTTTTTGCATAACATTTCTAATTGCACAAGTGCTTTTCAGTTACAGAGTAGGTTTGCAAAAACAAGCAGTACAGTAACAATGGGCCCAACCACCAAATATTCGGCACATTGAAAACTGATTTATGGAATACACCAAAACTTGAACAGTATGATGGGATTAGGGTGCCAAATGTAAAAAAAAATTCCAAAGTGCGATATGTGTCACAAACATTGCACAATCTATGCCAAACAAATAGTTTTTCAGAAAATGAGTTTGGCAACAAAGATTTGGAGTATTGCACCAAGAGAATGATGGCGCAAGACAGTCATGATCGTGGTTTATGTGCCAAATAAACTATTTGCGCTGCTATATAATAGTTTGTGTTAATTGCAATGTGCCACAATGAGAGTCTTCACATTCCTCTACAACTGCCAATATTAGCTTATCAGGCCCAATGTTTTCATGAGCAATGCATTCGCACAAGTATCCCACCAATGACATGGTAAACGCACATGTGCCAGTAAAATGATGTGAATAGAACTGCTGAAGATCACTGAGTCTCTGCAAGCATCCACCTTAAGAAAAACACCCCAATCTGTCACAAAGTAATCTGATCAGTTCCTAATAATCAACACAGCATACACTTAGAAAGTAATAGTTTTACAATCAAACGCTGAAAAATGTGTATATATTACAATGGTTATTTATTCCATGATTGGCCGGGAAGCCGGCTCCATGAAGTACCGGCATCGGTATTTGGTATCGGCGAGTATCGAAAGATAAATACTTGTACTCGATACTGAAAAGCCGGTATCGGTGCATCCCTAGTATTTATAAATTCCAGGAAAAAGTTAATTAACACAGATTTCAAGAGATGAGTTTTTAAAACCCAGGGACAAGTTTAGAAGATCTGAGAAAGCTGACAACTATGCCTGTTTGACGTATTAACAGAAATGGATAAACCGTGCAAAGAAACAATCGAAAAAACAAAGGTTATATTGAAAAATGTGAGGTAGCAATATGATTTTAAAAAGGACTTGCATGAAATAAATGTTATTGGATGAATATAATTTTTGAAAACCACTCAATTTAGCACAGTAATTGAAACGCGTACAGTATGTTTTGGTTTAAATATTTTTGCTGTGCGCATGATCTAGCTTAGAATTTAGAGAATACCAATTTGCAACCCATTTGTCAAAGAGAAACTAGCCTGTTGGTCACAAGATGTGTGAGGTTATTAATCTAAGCTCCTCCCCTGCCCAGGACTACAACACAAGTCAAAGTCTTGCAATAATAAACAGAAAAGAAAATAGGTTGTCTCCCTGAATAATTACATAGATCAGCTCCCTATTACTATTCAGAATTGAAAGATGATGAATGTGTAGTTATATTTACTGGGTATATCGTATAAATTGGTTAGATTTTAGATATGTATATAATGTAAAGTTCACCTTAGAATGGATTTTTTAATAATTATATGTAACCATAGCAGAAAAATTGTAATTATCCGCAGTGTAAATGTTATGTTACATTTCTCACCCTTTTAATTAAAATCCAACTACTATGTTGAAAAGTGTCAAAAACTGCTACTTACTTGCTATGAGCAGAACATTTGGAGCCTGCAATGCATTCAACAAGCGTTAATTATAAGTGCCTATACAATCTACATTCATGGATGCATGGCATATGAAATGAAGGTTGACTAAAGTCCATCCTATAAAAAAGGAAATTGTTGGACCCATCCTTCTACTTGGAATATCCATACAAACATTGAAATGGTCCAGCCTGATGAGAACTGATAGTGTATAGTGCAAAAGTGTTACCCTCTACTAATGCTAGGTGAGTGTTAACGGCAGAATGCCAATTTCCTCCCAACTTTCTGATATGTAAAAAAAAAAAGGGCACATTATAGCACAAAGAAGACAAAGGACACACTCCTATGTCTGCCAGTTACATCAACCGTAAAGAATTAATATACAAAAAAATGACTGGTTCTTTTTTCAGAATGACTTTTTCTATACTAAATAACAAATTTAGGGGTTGGATGAAAGTTTTAGTGTAGTCAAAAGGTACACTTTATATAGGTCTATATACCAGACCAAAGACAGTGACAACTGTGGAGGAAAGATGAACAGCGAAATGTGATGGTTAAGGGACAGACCCTCCAAGTGAGGGACTGTTTGGAGTGCTGGCAACCCAAATTCAAGATTGTTTACACAGTGGATTCACTTCTTATGTGTACAAGACCTTCAACCATTATCTGCTTTATTGAAGAGTGCATTTAATTTTTGTACAACACACACAAAATGTAGGCCTCTCTGCTAAACCACAGAGTAACTATAGAGGACCCAAGTAAGCAACTAAAAAGCTTAGGACTCCAAAATGTTAGATGAACATGCAGAAAGGTCTAGATGAATTAACCAGATCAAATGGTATTTTATTTGTTGAAAAATCAGTGTCAGTGCAAACTTAGACATAAATTTTACCTTTGCTATAATCGAGTGATGGCCATACGAATAAAGCCCAAAATGATATCAGACGTAGTATTTAATACTTAAAATGCCTCTCTTCACAGCATGCAACCAAACAGGACATAGGCCAAAGGCGCAGAGTGCTTAACTGACTGCTGTGAACTGTGAGACAAGACTAAAGGATCAAAGTACACCTAAAGGTTCCTGTATGACAGTCTAAAAAAGTACCAAATCCAAAGCACAAGCCTCATAAAGTAAACAAAAAACTTCCTTAACCTCTCCTGACTGAGCCAAATCCTCCTTCATTGTGTCTCACATTTTACTCACTCCGAGATCCTGCAGATAACAGTGGGAGAGCTTCGGCAACAGAGGCAGTAATGTCAGTCCAGAAAGCAGTGGTCAAGACTAGATGTGACCAAGTGCAGATTGATAAGCTACAGGCTTGTGAATCATCGGTTACAATGCTGATAGCCCTGCCCCCTGCAACATTTTTATCCCTCTATAGTGCAAGCAGAGTATTACCTCTGCTCTGAATTCAGGAGCAGAGGATTTACAGGATTTGTGGGACTTTGCAGGGGGAAAACTGTAAGTGCTACAGCACATATTTGCTTTTGAATAGGAGGCCATAGTTCTTCTTTAAATAATAGCCTGGTAAAGAATGTATCCTATAGTCTAGAAACACTTGTGAGTGAGCATAAAGTAAGCATAAAGATGTATAGTCATATCCAGGTTCTTCTTTCCAAATAATGATTTCAGAGTACTACAACATAGTACAGCCTTCAATGCATGCATAGAAATGTAGCCCTCCACTACGCATTTTAGCATGCCCTGACAGCCATTGGACATGAATATCCTTGACAGCTGCTGAGCAGCAGGTTCATATCTCTTACCTGAGATGATTATTATTATTAATATGCATTTAGGAGTCAGCGCCCCATGACAACAACAAAGGAAAACCTCAAAAGGCACCTGATGTAATTTTTAAGGAGCATTAGCTAACTGGCTCCTGGTATTTGTCCAGGTCTGATTTAGATATTTAACCATTGTGTACAGACATAAAACACAACTGCACTAGTGCCATCGAAATATGAAGCTGCTATCCTATCAATATGTAATAGAAGTGTTTTATTCACCCCAGATGAAAACACAAAAATATATGCAAACCACACATAGAAAACATGCCATCATAATGGAACCCTGGGCTATAAATCAGTAGGACTAGCCAGTGCTAAGCTCAGATGTTAGCAAAATAAGAGATGGATTTCATCATTTTTTAAGTTTAAGCACATGCATTGGGCCCACACACACCGGTTAAAAAAATAAACATTATTTGGTTGTAATAAAATAGGATCTATAACAAACATGAGCATTAGATTTGTTTAGCCCAATACAATTTACACTGTATTTCAAAATGAAATGTATTGCTATCCCACAGTACACACCATAAACCCATATAGATGGAAATATCCATTCTTTCAGAAGATCAAAGAGATTGAAATGTGTGACCAAGTAGTTCTAAATAAATTACAGATAAGTGTTGAACTACATAAACTCACCACAATCATTACAATCTGACTCAGGGCCGGCCTTAGGCCTTTAGGCGCCCTGTGCGAGAAAGCTTTACAGCGCCCCTCAGTGACCACACCCCTCAGTGGCCACACCCCCAGTAACCACACCCATTTATTACCCATATTTTTGGTAAAATAATAAAAGCGGGGTCACGTTGGGTAAATAGACACCAAACATGTCATGCTTTAAAATTGCGCGCACCCGCGAAATCGCAAAAAATTACCATGCCCAAAATTGACCATAGGTGACGCTTTAAAAGCTTTTACCGCTCATCAGTTTAGTGTTATCAGTGATTGATAGCCCTACAATTATTGCTCTCATGCCGACGTTTGCGGCGATATGTAACATGTCGCGCGTAATGGGCGAAATCGTAATTTTCACACGTATGCGCACCCGGCGCCTGTTTGCATGCGTGTATGTATGGGTAGGGACTTTAAAAAAATGTTTTATTCTTTTTTATTTGTAACTTTACATTTTTTGGGGGGAAACTTTATTGCTATCACACAGGGGGGTTAGAAAACCCCCTTATGTGATCGCAAAATATGTGACAGGTCCTCTTTATGGAGACATAAGGGGTCTCCAAGACCCCTAATGTCACCTAGGACCCCCCTGAAGAAGCTGATGAAGCAAAGATCTGCTGATAGTTTAAGTAGGCCCTTATATTACATAGTGTGGGTATGTCTAAAAGGAGACTGTACAAAGATTATACAATCTGATTGTAACATGTATAGTAAACTTAAGACATTTCTTTTAATTCAGACTGCTGATTAGGAGTCAGCAAGTATCTGTGTCACAATGCCAAGATAATTTTGACATTGTGACACCATTCATTTAGATTGATGGCCTCCAGAATGCTTCTATAGACTTCTTGAGTGTTTGCCAGGAGTTAATTGACATCACCAGCAAATCATGTGTGAAAAACTGAAAACAGTGGCATTTACATCAGGGTAGTAAAAAGCAGTTCATCCTACTTTAATATGCACACCAGTACATGGCCAGATTTTAATTGAAACGACTAGTTATTCAAGATTTTTTTAATAAAGCTTTGCAAATAAGTATAATGATATAATGAACGACAAATTGCAGTGCTGCATAATAAGAATTCATTGCTAATATGTTCAGGAATCCCCTTGAAGCCATTAGACCTGGTCGTTCAAATTCTGGCACTTGAAAGCAATCTCCCCTACATCTTTCGCCTCCCTATTTTCCCTTATTGACCAATAGGAAGGTGCTGGAGGTGGTGATGAGCCAGTTCTCAAGAGCAACTAGAAGAAAATACAAATTTGCATAATGGGGCTTTTAGGGAGCATGTTTGCTCCTGGACATGATTAAATATCAGTTATGTTGTTATTTTAGCACATAGAAGAAATTGATGGATGTACTGTCAGATCGCTGGAAGAGGAATTTTGTCTTGGTGGAATGCAGAATTAATTTTTATTTATTAAAAAAGCCTGGATGTCATTTAGACAACGTAGTCTATTTATGAGAAATTTGGCTCTACATCCTGGCTAGCGGATATTGTGATTTGTCTAGGTTAGTGATTCAGAAATAATTTTTTCCCACTTTTGCCGGGAAAGGAGAGATCCCTGGAATTGCTTATCTGTAATGATTTATACATTATGAAAGTAACTGATCTGCAGAACAGAAAGTCTGACCAGTGACATCCATTAAGGACCATATTGAGCAGCAAATCCTTAATTATGATAATTAGGATCAACATGACCATGCTCTTCATCAGCATTTTAGCATGACTTCTGTAGATCTCATTTATGAATCAGTAGGTGAAGGCATAGACATAGCATGTCTATGGCTCCTTTAAACTATGTCTTCAAACATCCACAGAGACATAAAATGGAAATGTATCTTCAGTGCCACAAATATCAACACAAATATCAAAGCGGTATTAAGGGATTGCTAGTCTTCTGTGAAAGCCTGAAACTTGACTCACCTGTTGCAGTTAGGGGATCTCAAAATAAGAAGGTCTTGCCATGACTCAGATTTATATTCAATATTAACTTTCTGAGTCATTACTTAAAGTGGAACTACAATCTCCTATCCATATGTTGTACATGTGATCAGCTATGACACCAGCCATTTGAGGGCTGAAAAGTTTGGTTGAGAGCTGAAATAAGCACATTGGCCACCTTGATGGTTGGCATGCCTTGAAAGTAACTGTTTAAGCAAATATTTAATTGGTGGGTAAAGTTCTTCTTTAATACCGATCCTTACGAACATAAGCCCCAAGCATGTATTACATTCCTCAGTTTACTTTACTTTCTTCCCCTTTAGGAAATAAAATAATAGATATTCTAACAATGCAAAAGTAACCAGGTTCAAACAGAACACACCCCTCCAAAGAAAATATAGAATAGAACATGCAGTAGTGCAGAATCGGAAGTAATCAAAGTAATCATAATAAGAATTAAAGTTGACCTTTACCCCCTTTCACTAAAAATCACATCAGTATGCAGCTCTGCATGCTGATATAAAATCCTATTATATCCATATGCAGGGCCGGCCTTAGGGGTGTGCGAGCCGTGCGGCCGCACAGGGCGCCATGGCAACAAGGGCGCCGTGCGGCCGTCACAGCTCGTCCTGTGGGCGGCTTCTCTCCCCCTCACCAAGGGTGTGGCCACTGAGGGGCGCTGTAAAGCTTTCTCGCACAGGGCGCCTAAAGGCCTAAGGCCGGCCCTGTCCATATGCTAAACAAACATATTTACTTTTACTTACAATTACTATTTTTCCACTTCCTGGTTGAGTGAGGCACTAGTGATGTAGCCCTGGTCTCACATGCATCCTGGGAAGGCTACATCACCAGTGCCTGCCCGGAAATCTCATCCGTAAACTGCAAAGTCTTGCGTGATCTCAGGGGGAAAGGCATTTTTCCCCCTCAGATGAAGTGCATGGTCACATGTTCCAGCAGGCAGATCCAGAGTTCCAGGAAGTAAAGGGAGATGGATTTATCTGCCCTTAGTAAAAATGGTCACCATGAGAAGAATGGGGAGCAATCGAAAAATAAGGTATGCAAAGAGTAAAAAGCCGGCAATTATCTATAAGTATCGGTTTGTAGATTGTTATTACAAAACATTTCTAAAGGTGCCTTTGTTTTTATTTTTAAGATAAGGGTGAAGTTCCTCTTTAACTACATCTTCATATGTTTCCTAAATCCATTTTTTTTTTTAAATCTTTGGTTAGAAAAGAGAATGGTTAAAATCTTAGGTTTTATCTTTTCAAGTGTTTGCATGAGAAGATCTCCCCTCTATTTCTGTTCCAGTGACAACTTGTAACTTTGGAATTTCCCTAATTTTCAGTCATGGTGAAAATGTTTGCTAGGACAAATAGATAGGATGAACCTCCTCTGCACAGCAATACATACTTGACATGTGTTTCTATTTTTCCGACTATATACTCCCAAAAAATCCACCAGAAGAGTGAACCCCTCATTTCTGCCATGGCAGGTACAGTATGTACAACCAGGAACTCAAACACAGAAATCTCATGAGTCCCTGAGAGATACAAGAGACACTAGGAGGAGAATTTATGAAAACTGGAGCAGGCAGAATCTGGAGTAGTTGCCCACAGTAACCAATCATCTTCTATCTTTCATTTTCAAACCTTAACTGAGCAAACTGAAGAGGGAAGCAACTACTATTGTCTGCTCCAGTTTTCACAAATTCCCCCCTAGGTCATTTAACTCTTCAGTAACTACAAATAACTATCATCAGGTTTACATTTCAGGTTTAGCTGTGGTGATTTTACTCTGGTTATATATGTGTTAAAAACTATTCTCTTGACACTATTACCAAATCTGGGCTTCCTGGACATATGGGGTCATACATGCTGACACCTAATCTCTGTGCATACATGACTTGAAGACTCCAAGCCTTTAGACAAATATTAACCTATTTAACTGACTACATATTTCATATCATGCTTTGTTTTACTCTTGGATGGAGTGGAGAAGCTACATTGCGAGTTCTTTTATTGCTAATTGCGTCCCTGTTAAAGCTCCGAGACAAGCACATTTTGCCTAAATACAAGAGGAATGTGTATTCTTATTTGAATCTTGGTGTGAATTGTCAATTTCTTCCAAATCTGTTCAGTAATCAAGTGTGAAACCTTGCCTGTGTGCAGGAGTCACGTGTAATAAAGACCAGTCACTGCTGCTCTCTATCCTTGTGCAGGGTAACTGGTCTTGTATCCGCCATTTTTTTTTATCTGCCATTTTTTTTACCCTGCTGAGGGGGGATCACTGCTCACTTCCTCTCCCAACTACACATTTTAATGGGACAAGAGTAAGGGTAATCAACACCATGGGGACACCAAGAGAAATTAAATCTAAAATATTCCCCAAACTACCATTTTAAAACAAGGATAAAGTAAGCTTTGGATGTTAAATAGTGGTCATACATTATTTTCATTTGCTGTATTTGAAGCTTGATGAGACTGCAGACACACAGGGATTTGAATTGCAGGATGGGGAGGAAGGGGAATGCTGACATCACACACACTATATAATCAACAAACAAGCAATTTAGCATTCTTAAGGGCCTGTGTCAGGGGGCCTTGGGCTTGGGTCTATGGCATCAGTTTAAAATCAGTTCAAGATGGAGAGCATACAGAATTCAATGACAGGTGCACAGACCTGCATGAAGCAGGTTTTGCATTCCCATAGACCTGTATGGTAATGCTGAAACTGCTTGAATAGAATAAAAGCCCACTGACACAGGTCCTAATGCTGATTTAACACCAGTAGTAATTCGAGGTCGCCAAGCTGTTGAGACTAGATGATAACACAGGTGATATAGCTAGACATTTCACTTCCTTTACACCTCATGCAAAGTCCACATTAAAGGCTAATCAACATAAGATATTTCTATTTCTTAGTGGCAGGATATTCATCTTTTGACTTTTTTTTTTGCAACAAGAGTATAATGTTATGCAGCTAAAATTGTAATGCATTGTAGAGGTATATTCCTGAAAACAGACTATACACCTCTTTTAGCAACACCAGGCATACAGCTAAATTCACAGGTGAGATACATATATGAGAGCTGTTTCAACCACCAAAGGATTTGTATACATGTCCTGTATATTTTTACACAACTCTACTCTACAGCACATCTGTGTCTAGCAGGGGAAGTAGCCTAAACTTTATCTGCTGCAGTTTCACTTTAACATGCAGGTGTCTTCGCCCACCCAGTGACTGGACAGTGAAAGGAGAAGCAGCACTGCTCTACCCTCCACCCAATGCACTGCAGCATGCTTGCTGACTGGCTCCTTGTGCGGCTTCTCCCTCCCCCTCTAAGCTCTGCTGTACAGACAGTACAAGGAAATTGCAATAAGCTGAAAAGGCAAAATCCAGGTGCTTACATTGCTTGCTTTAAAAAACAAATTTAATAATGTATTGACGATTACAGAGTTGCATTATTTTGTGCCTTCTAAATCCGCTTCCGCTTCAACATATATAATCTGGAAACAGGATAACTGGAAAGAAAAATTATGGTTTTATATGTTCTTATTCCCAGTGTATGGTGGAGTTATGCATATTATGTCCCTGGAAGAAAATGGTTAAAATAAAAGATTTGGAAGGTCCCAACAATCAACAGCTTGTATCATAGTGCTCCTAGAGTAAATTTTAAACTTTAAGAAGATTTGGATGCTCAAAACAAAACACAGTTTACACTAATTGCATAGAATGCAGCTCTAAGGGGGAAGGGCTTGAATCAAAAGTAATGTGATGCCAACTAAAACATTTTGTATTTATAATAACCAGTACAAATTGCTAACTGTGTACATGCCATTTAACCAAAAAGAAGGCATTTTAGAGTAAGCTACTAGTAAATGATTATAAGAAAAAAGATACTTACTTTCAAAGTCTCTTTCATCTCCTGGACTTAATCCACTTGGAGAGACAGAGGCAGCCACAGAGGACTTGGTGAAGATACCACTAATGAATTTCAGCATCTTCCTGTCCCTAGCTGCTGAAACCTTGGCCTTGTCTCCAGTAGGAGATGCTCCCTCGCGTACCTTCTTGAACTCTTCAGGTAGTAGGTCTAGGTCACTGTTGTCCACTGTCCTGCTTTTTCCCTTTCTAAAAGCTTTGGGGTCACAGGAGGATGGTGACAACAGGTTTTTTCCACCCCCAGAAAGTTTTGGAGTCTCTGCTCTTGGGCTGCTTTTTGTGGAGGACTTTGAACGACTTTTACCCCCTTCATTTTCAGGCCAGGACAGTCGGTTGGAGCCACTTTTTTGGTTTAGATTTTTCTCACGGGGCTCAGATTTTTCGACTTGACTCTTAGATGCCTTGGTAAGTTTGAGAATTCTACTACCTTTTTCTTTACATGGTGTTAATAGAACAGGAGTTATCTTCACTTGCTCAGGAGGCCCAGACAATCCTGTTACTCCTATTATAGGAGTACCTGGAGCTTTGGCCTTGCTGTCCACATGGGAGCTGCTCTTCAGAGATTCTCCAGATCTGTCAGGACTGATTGAAAGGGACACAGTCACTGGTGCTTCACAATATGGGGTTCCAGGTTGGCAGGGTACAGGCAGCAGTGGACTGGATGGAGAGCTGAAGGAATATCTGGGCCCAGAGAAAAAAGTAGGGCTTGAATGTTGCCGAGGGCTTCCACAAATACGGCCAGGAGAATTCTGAAGAAAGTAGTCAGAGGTGACACTGGTACTGATCCACATAGCATCCTGCCTATGAAACAGTCTTTCATGCCGCTTACTCTTTCCAGGATCGTCACCGTCAGGGTTGAGCTCTTCCTCCTCACCTTGCAAAGAGGTGGATACATCTCCACAGGGTGAAAGAGATACAACAAGCGTAGTTTCTGGAGTCTTTTGTATGAATGATATTATCTTACTGGGGCTTGAGCTTTTGTTTTCTATCAAGGTAACAGGCCTATCACTAGTTGCTTTGGCACCAGGTGATTTAGACCCAATATTTTGTGCTCTTGCTCCTGGGTATGTTCCTGTGCCTGTTACTGGAGCTTTTGTAGCAGATGAAGGTTTATTTCGAGGAACTGCTGTTGGTACAGTGTCATTTGATGAAGTTGCAGGTTTAGTAGTTATACCTGTTGCTTTAACTGGTGTGACAGTTGTTGCTCCAGTAGGTAGAGTTTTGGATGCAGTAACAGGTGGTTTTGCTCCAGGGTATGTGCCAGTATCTCCACCTTTAGTTTTTTCACAAGCTGCTTTGCTTCCTGTAGACTCTTCACTACCTGCACCTGGAGTTGCTCCCTTAGTTCCCCTTGCAGCACTTCTGGCAGCAATTATTTTGGCCTCACTAGGCTTTGCAGCAATAACAGGAGCTCCTGCGGATCGAGATGCAGAAAACAACGCTGATGCAGTGCGTGCAGCACTTATTGGAGGAGCTGTAACACGGGGTATGCTGGATGACACTATACATGGTTTGTCAAGATTTTCAGAAAGTTTGGTAGGCTTTTCTGTAGTAACTGGTGAAGTACTTGTGTGTGGTGGGGAGTCAGATGATACAGCTGGTACCTTTATTGCCTTTAAACTGCGACGGGTAATTCTAGATTCAGTAACTGGTTTCTCAGGGCTGACACCCTCAGTGATTTTGGCTCCAGGCACTGGTGTTAAAGGACTGCATATTAAATCCCTGGACACATCAGTATCTAGTGCTGGTCGTCTGATAAGAGATCCTCGAACTACCCGCACTTCACCAAAGCGAAATTCCCTTTGACTAAATGGCACTGGAGCACTTACTGTTCTGGTGTCTTTCATTGCTGGTGCTGAAGCTCCTGAAGATTTGGTGTTTTGCACAGATGGGTCTCCACTGTTGGCCGCACCTGTGCGTTTTTCTCCCTGTACTGAAGCTGCACTACTGGCTATTTGAGAACTCTTTAAATCCTGTTTCTGAGTTTTAGCACTTGATGACCCTGTGTCCTTGTCAGTTGGTGCTGGTACTGGAATACTGGATGCCATAGTAGTACACTTTACCTCTTTGGGGTCTGAAGGTATGGATTTTCCAGTGGCTCCTGATGTTTCAGTTGATAATGGGATTGGTTTCTTTGCTGCACATTCTGCACTGGCAACTGTACTACAGTCCACTTCTTGTGACAAATGGCCTACAACGTTTGATGTCTCAGAGGCCCCAGCTATTTCTAATGTAGTGCCATTGGTAGTAGCAGGGACATCTCCTTCTCCCCGTAGTGAAGAAGATGCACCGCTTGTGTGTTTCGTCCCCGTTTCCAAACCTGAGGAGCTGGAAATTCCTGTGGCCCTCTCTCTAAGTACTGTAGCAGTAACATGTGCAGATTCTTCTTGCTTTGGAACCAGTGTTTCGGCTTCAGATGAGGACGTTTTTGAAGGAACTGGTGGTGGTGCATTGTTGGTACCTGAAGTCTCCTTTTTTGTAGAATCTGTCTCCACGCTGCTGTTAGTCACAGGTGAACTGGTTTCTGTGATGGTCTTTTCTTTTCCTCCACTCACCCCGGAGCCAGAAGTGGGCCCTCCCCATGCCCAGACATCAGAAAATTCCCTATCCAGTGATAGGCAATGGGCCAATCCAGGGGTGCTTCCAAGAGAGGGGGTGTCATGTCTTCGGTATACCTCAGTGCTTTCTCCTTTTTTGTCCTCTCCTACAGCCTCTAATTTGACTAAGGTCAATGAGATGTGGTAGGTGGTCCTGCGCTGGAGGGTGGCTCCTCTGCTCATGGGTCCCCTGAGTGAGCAGCTTGCAAAGATAGCACGAGCTGCAGAATAGTCTGCCTGATCAAAGACGCTGCTGGTCTACAATCAGCTCAGCACATCCATCATCTGACGTACCACCTCCTCTCCACACAGGTGTCCCCACAACATATATCCGATGCACTGACAAAAAGCACACACCCAGAAATGACAGTCACCAGCTATCTGCAAATAATGCACATCAACAGAGGGAGATAGCAACCGTTCAGAGGTGAGACCTCATTGTTAAAAAGCATCACTGCACTGGCTCAGTACTGCAAAAGGCACTAATGCTGCTGCTGCTTCCGAGAGCTCCTTTGTAATTCAGTCCCATTGTTTTCCAGGTGACATGTTAGGTGGCCAGATGACACCATAATCTTCTGTGTCCTCAACAAGAGCAAGGCGCTTGCAATTTCTTCAATGCAGCATTGGCAGTCCCTGGATTACATGCAGCAGTGAAGACTATCAGGTTACAGTGATTGGAGACAGCCTTGTCACAGATATCCATTCACAGAGACACAGCCAGCTATTCTTCTGCCTCCTCCAGCGTTCAGGCTGCCGTTTAAACGAGCACTTCAATTCTGCATCTCATAGGAAGAGTTTGTAAAGGAGGGGGCTAGGAAGTGGTGTAATCGCAGAATAATATGCCACCGAGCGTGTTATAAAGACTAGCAGGACTCACTATTCATGGTATAGGAATAGGAGGAGCTGTGATTGCTGCTTGCTACACCCACACTAGAACCTGGGAACTCAGGATTGGGATTTATATATCAGCAGAAAAAAAAAAATCTCATTTATACACAAGCTCCCGTCTATGAGACATGGACAATGTGCATCCTCTGAGCATTTATAAGACTTTCTGTGATTTCAGTTCAATCCTTGAAAAATTGGGGTATAGATTAACCTAATCCCACCCTCCATTCAGCATATTGCTATTGCCGAGCTCCCAGCAAAGATATCCATACTGATCTCTTGTGGGGCTACAAAACCCAGCATTCCCTCTTAGATTCAGCATCTGCCAGCGGCTGCAGAACTACAAGTCTCAGCAAGCCCTGCAATCTGGTACCCAGGAGCTCATATGATTTTTATGAAACAACTCCAGTTAAAACATGTTATTAGTCCCACACTGCAAGGGTTATAGTCACCCGAATCTCCAAGACGGCTGGCATCCTCATGTCCTATACACTGTGTATAGAATGTGATGACTCAGGGACCTTAAGTTGCCCACACACTGGTCGAATGTCAGCCGGTTTTTAATGTACCGGACAAAATTTGCGCAGTGTGTGGGGCTGTCGGCTCCTTTTCAGCTGATCGAAGGAGACGGCTGGAAAATGTTTGATCGATCAGAGCCAGCAGCTAATGAGCTGTCTGCTCTGATTGGGTATTCTGACAGGTGCCGGCTGCACCTGTCAGAATACAATGTAAACAACGCGATTCCTCGATCGACACTGTTTGTGTTCATGGAGGAATCGGGTCAATTTTTTTGTTCAGCCCGCTGGTTGAACGAAACAATTTGACAGGTGTATGGCCAGCCTTAAGGTGCCCATACACCTTACAATTATCTACAGATTTTCTATGGTCAGATGGAAAAAGTGCAACAGATTCCTCCATCTACGCTAAACTGTGTGGATAGAGGAATCTCCTACTGGGCCAAGCTTCAGTATCTTGCTAGTCAGCCCCGCTGGCTCTCTAAATACCTGAGCAATTTGATTGGATGCAGGCATTGTTCAGGTGTTTTAAGAGCCAGCGGGGCCAACTAGCAAGATTATGGAAGCTTGGCCCAGCGGGAGATTCCTCCATCCACACAGTTAAGTGTAGATGGAGAAATCTGTTGCACCTTTTCCATCCGACCACAGAAAATCTGCAGATAAATTGTAAGGTGTATGGGCACCTTTAGACAGCTTCAGTGGAGGGTGAGAGAGGCTCCAGGGACCAGTTTACAAGCAAGCCGGCTCCAAGAATCAGGTGATAATTAATTTTTCTCCCTAGACCAGGGGCAGGCAACCTTGGCTCTCCAGCTGTGCTGAAACTACAAATCCCATCATGCTTCTGCCTATAGGAGTCATGCCTGTGGCTTGCAATGCCTTATGGGATTTGTAGTTTCTGCACAGCTGGAGAGCCAAGGTTGCCTACCCCTGCCCTATACAAAATGAACACTTAACTCTTGTAATGCAGGGTAGCCCCGCTGCAAGGGTTAATAATAAAACTCCCCAGAGTTCTTATTTAAAGCCCAATTAAACTCATTGCAGGTCCATGAAACATTTTTTGTTTATGTCTAGCAGATTGTTTTCTTTCTAAAGGTGGCCATACACTTTACAACCATCGCAAGACCTCAGTCTTGCGATGGTTGTAAAGTAATGAAAAAAACGTACGATCTGCCCATCTTGGAAAGGCAGATCGTACTTGCGATCATCGCAAGCCCGCCCCCCTGAGGGGCGGGCTTCCGATGACCGCAATGCTGAACGGCCAGTGTGCGCGTGCGCACACCGGCCCGTGCGGCATTGATCTTACGATCATGCTAAAAACCGGCCGAAAATCGTACGATTCTCTGCTGGTTTTCTCTGCAGAGGTCTGGCGTGTTCCCTAATGAGTCAGAGCCAGATATATCCAATCAGCAAGCAGCATGAGCTTTGCTGATTCAGTATAGGTCTGACTCTGTAAAGGGGCATGTTGAGCATCTGCAGAAAGGCAACTGCTTTCACACAGAGGCAAGAGTACCACTCTGCAGCTGCTGGCAGGGGACAAGCTTTTCTACTCAGGCTGTGGCTGCTGTAGAAAAAAAGTGTACTATAAAGGTGCCCATACACCTATCAATAATCATTCGGAAATCGTCCACGAATGGTCTTTCAAACGATAATCGATCAGTTGACGGGAAACCATTTATTTGTTTGACTGTATTCCTGGCTGAATTTTCTTGAAGGGTGAGGCTCGAAAACCTTTTTCGAAATGAACAAAAGGCGATGGATTAGTGGGGTTTTTGTATGACAAAAATCGCAACAAGAACACTGCACACGCGCAAATGAAAATCTAATGTCGATCAATGAAATTCGGTGAGTTAGTATTGCTAATGAACAATTATCGAAATCCACATTGGTCTTTGCTTAATGGGCTATTTAAGCTAGAATCGAACGAGGGTTGGCAGCAACGCAAATTTCCAATTGAAAATCTATAGTGTATGGCCAGTTTTAGACTTTGAACACCTTTTGTTTTGATGCACCTGGAATGTATTTAGCTGATTCAAACTGTTTTTGGGCCTTTAAATGTAGTATATAACATAACAGGGCTTGATGAGGCTTGTAGTTCCATAGAAGCTGGAGGTCTGCAGGTTACAGAAGGCTATTTTAGGGTTGTGACACACATATTTGTGATTACTTTGATTACTTAGTAGCATGAAATGAGTTTTCCATTAACAAATGTTAATTTCATTTACAATACAGCTGAACTCATTCAATGCAGCAGTGCATAGAGCTATGAAAATGTATAATCAGATTGCATGTTACCATAAGCAGATCAGTGAAGAGGTAACTGGTTGCTAAGGGTTACAAGCTGCACCCTGATAAGCCTTCATTTTATTTCTTTACTGAATTAGCTTAAATTAGCCTGAATGTAGCATTAATGCGGCAGTAATTTACATCTGAGTTTACCTGAAGTGTCTCCCAGCGGACTTTGGGGGATCTTTTCTCAGCCATTCAATATATAGCCATTGCATGCTTTTTTGAATCGGGCCGGTGGTAAGGCACTCTATAAGGGGACGTAGGAGAGAACATAATACATATGTCACCTTCTCCCTGCACCCACTGTTTATACCTTTATGCTGCAAGTCCATACCCCCTTCAGCAGTCGTTTTAAGGTCCATACATCATATACTGCATTTCACTCTTACAGTTAGTATTTGGCATAAGGCAAATTGTGAGTGCTGATTGGTGAGCATGGTCACATAACCACACTGAACAATGAGAATCGCTTATTACTTCCGGGACTTGGTCCTGGGCTCAGGAGCACTTCTTATAGGTCAGCGTGGTCCCCAGCTTTCCCTTGAACTTTTTATATAACCACAAGATACAGTGCCAAGGACAACTTACCTTCACTTCGTGCAGAGCACTGCTATGATAATAAGGTCAGATAGAGGACAATGTTGTGGTTCACAGAGGCATTACAGCTATGCGGGGGTCCTTTAAAGCCCAACTCCCTGCACAAGACAACAAAAAACCCTAGCATACACAGGCCTCATAGCAGTAGAATGTAGCATGAAATGATACCCTGTTGAAAAATATTTCATTTAATTTGCAACTTAACTGAAATCATTTGTAAAAGTCAGTACAAGGATCAATGAGAAAGTTCATCCAAGCAGCTTCCACTTTACCATAGTTAGAACAATAAAATCAGTTCTGTTTTGTAAGGAATTGGAAATAATTTCAGGCATAATACAATGTTCTGTAAGATATATCTATATAATAAAGCATCTTTGTGCATTTTAAAACCGATAAAAACCCAGGAAATGTTGCCTCATCCTCAATACATGTAATGTAATAGTATAACTTAGATTATAGTATAGCTTCTCCCCATGTAGAGCAGCCTTTTCCCAGCCACATATTTTCAGTGTGACAACGTATTGCATGCAAGCATGCAGACAGGGTATGGCCTCAGTGGCACATAATGGCAATGCCCATCTTTAGTTGTGTCCATTCACCAGGTTGGCCCCCGCTCACGGTAGTTGTGGAGCCTCTATGTCACCAAATATAAACCCTAAAGAGGGCTGAGGCGCAGAATGTAAAAAGCCGCTTATTCACCAGTGCACTCTGCAAGAGGTGACAGAGTTTTCCAAGGAACAGATCCCAGATTGCAATATCTAGATATGCAAGGACTGGCAACAGATTACAGCAACAAAGCGCATAATGAAGAGATGAGGTCTTGGTTAAAGACTAGCAAGAGGCCAGGGCAGGTGGCAAACAGAAGTCATGCAGAAACAGGCAGAGATCAGGATGGGCAGCAGATAGAAATCATGTTTAGCATCATCAGTGGGAATCAGAAATTGAAACAGTAATCAAGAGCGAGGTCATGGGAGCTGGAGCCTAGAAACAAAGCCACCGAGAGGTCTCCGTTCAGGCACCATGCTGCATCTGAGCAGTTCCATACATAGCACTTAAGATATTTATCCACAATTATACCTGGGACGTTCCCAGCGAGTAGTAATACGCAAACCCACTAGATGGCATGGGCTCACACCTGTGGAACACTCAAGGGCAGTATTCATTTAACCACTAGATGGTGAAAGTGTATGGTACACTCGAAATCGAAACCTGTGAATTGCACACAAGGCTGCAGGATTTGAGTGAGAGCAAACAGGTGCTGTGACACTATATACAAGTTACTCAGGGTTCCTAAATGAACAGTCTGCTGACTGTTAATATTATTTAAATGTGACTTGCTATCTTCGTTTAATTGGTATACTTTAGATGGCACTATTTAACCTCTTGCTGACCAGCTAATACTGTGCCCACTGTTCTGTGCTAGAAACATGCTCAATCAGAGCTCCCAGCACAGTGACTGAGCTGTCACTGATGGTCACTGTTTACAATCAGGAGCCATGGGTGGGTGCCTAAATATGTGATCACTGTGACTGGCTGTCACAGTGATTGGAAGCCTGTCCCCATCTCTCATCATCAAGGTACTTTGAAAGGGCTGGGGACAAGAAGTTAAACAGTTAATCTATCATTATTACTTTTAAAACACACTGTTAAAAAGCATTTGCAGACATCTAGCTAAACTGAGATTTTTTTCAAAGCGACCAGATTTAATAAAGCTCATCACGTGGCGGGGGTGGCCCTACTTCCTATATCTATGCTGTGGAACCTCCTCTCTCTCTTGATGTATCAGCAGTCAAACTTAAACTTCAAGGTAGAATCTTATTGGTGAACTTTAAAGTGCTGACATGCTGATACACAGGTTTTCTTTATGTCAGAAACAGCAAGGACCTTATGGTGGGTGTGTTTGAATCTCTCCTGCTTGACAAACAAATCAACAAAAAGGGTTCCCAGATTACCAACTACAGGGTGCTGCCTAGACTGTTGCACTACAGCTATGCCTTGAAAACAACATGTTGCATTTGTATTGTAGGCAGTGTTCCCTATAAACATTTGAGACTTCAAAGTCTACTAAAAAAAAAAGATTCACTGTGTGATTCACACAGCGTATGTTTGCTGGACATTCGCCCATCTGTATAAGGCAGCCAATGTGTGAATTCTGTTTGAATCCAAATGTGACAGGCAAATCTTGTTTGCTATAGGAATCTCTCTATTATGTTGTATGCGGCTGCTATTGGGTGAACATTGTTTTGAATTTTTAGAAAATGAAGGCTGAAATTTGTGAAAAATTTTCACTTTTAATTTATAGCATTTGGCCATCAATTTAAAAGAATATTCGCCCTGGTCACCTACCATGTTGATAGAGGATTCACCCATGATTTTAAAACGAGGTTCACCCATCAGCAGCCACATACAATGTAACAGAGATTCTCATAACAAACAAGATTTACCAGCCACATGCAAGTCTAACAAGATGCGCTGAGCAGATTGCATATCGAATCCTTTATAAACAGACCCCTTTGGTTTTAGTTTTGAATACAGTGTACCTTTAAACATTGCATTATTCTCCCATATTTCTATGATTCAGATTATTGACTGGGACTAGATCCCAGTTTGCTAACTGAGCTTTGCAACAGGGGATGTTTTCAGTTGGTGTACTCAGTCTTCATTCACTTTTTCTATGGCTGATTCATAGCCTAAGCTCTTGCTGCATTACTTGTTTGAGGATATAACGTGTTTCTATAGGAACCACAGGCAACTGGCACAGGAACTGCCTTCGGATGGTTCAGCACTTTTCAATTTGTCACATACAGCATATTTCCATAGACTATTACAGGGTTATTCACAAAGCTGCCGAAGGCACACGAGTGAATAACCAAGCCGAAGTGAACAGAGCACCTGAAGACCTGTAGGTGTTCAGATCGCTGACGGGCTGCCTTTGGTCAGCCGAACATGCTGAGATGAAGTGCAGAGGGACTTCAACTCAGCCGATCCAACATCTGAATCAGCTGAGCCAAAGCTCCGGCAGCTCACTCGCTGCCGTTCGCCCCTATTCTCATAGGAGCCGAACAGCAGTGAGTGAATAGCCGAATGCGGCAGAGTAGCATTCAGCTCGGCTATTCTGCTCGGTACCTTCTCATTGTTTAATGACAGATCAGCGTCCCGAGGTCATTTGGGGATGCTGATCTGTCATTACACCTGGGCGGAGCCAGCCGTGAGATCACGGCTGGCTCCGCCCAGCTGTCATTTGCTGGGAGAACGGCCGGCCCTTCAGCAGGCTGTTCTCCCCGCTTCGGCTGTCACTTCGACTCAGTTGAGTCGAAGCATATGCCTTCAGCTCGGCTGAGCCGCTTGGCCGCCTTTGGCTGCTGTACGGGCTATTGTGAATAGCCCGTACAGCAGCCCTTTGGTTCGGCTGAAGGCAGAGGTAGCCAAAGAGAGCCCAAGATCAGCCAAAGCTATGGCTGGATCCTTCGGCTCTTTAGTGAATAACCCCCTTAGGCCGCATTCACATGGGGCTATTATGTGCAGCTGGTGTGTCCATATAGATGTGGCCGATCTGCCTTTCAAGGTAATAACAGAGGCTGTATCTGTCCGTGGTGGGCCGCATGTAATGGTGCATGAAACAATTACCTGCATTTCGGGATAAATGCTTGTCCGGGGACAATCATTTATCCCGAACTGTGAGTCATCACTCCATGCACAATTACATGTGGACTGCGGCTCACAGGTGCTGTCAGCCTGTCATTAACGTGAATGGGCTCAACAGCAGCTGTATGGACACACCAAGAATCAGAAGGCTTTTGCGGCAGGAATCCTCAGCTAATCATAACAGCCCCGTCTGAATGGGGCGTTAATATTACACAATTGCAGGGCTATGTCATGTCACAAAGCAAACATCTGCGTGGTTAGACTCTGATGGAAGCAGTCATTCAGCAGATCATGTGACACACATACCAGTTCCAGAGCATTTGTACCGAGCAACCAGAGCTCGTATTTATACATTGTGAGCGAACGGTTGTTTTTATTGGAGCCTAATCACGATTTAGATGTGTACAATGCCAATACAAATTCAATTCTGCCTGTGCAACCTACAATTACAACACATGGCTTTAAAAGTAACTGGAGTAGGGGGTTTCCATTATAAATAGATCAAGGCTGGGCTGTGTAGCCTAGGAAGGAGTTAAAACATGCACCTCTCGAAAATTAATGGAAATTGAGGAAGTGATGCTGAAACCTGACAGACTTTTCTGTTTCCCTAATTTTACCTCTGTATTCAGTCGTCATGACAACCAGAGTGCGGAAAGTGCTGCAAACAGCAGGAATAATTAAACAAAGGGGTGTTACACACTCTAATGGAAGAGATACGTAGCAAGCAGCATCAAAATTGGTATTAAGAATGGAGAGGATGTCTCATGCAAACATACAGAAAGCAGGGCTGCCATTTATTCGCCCGTTCATGGATTGTGTCATCTGTCTTTTCTGTTTACTGGTCCAAAATAATCTGCTGCCAATAAAAAAAACTGGTCTGTAGGTAAAACAGTCCCATTTCCCAGGAATCTGGGCTATTCTCAGAAACATATATTAAGGGCCTGTTCATATCATAGCATTGCACTAAATGTAGGGGATCTGCAGCGCTATCAGTACTGCGCTGCAATGCACGCCCACCGGGAGGTACGTTGGGATATCAACACACCAGCGCATCTAGTGTGTTGTACAGTGTTCTGTGCAAAAGCACACGCTAAACTCACAGATCCAGTGTTTTTAGTGCAATGCTATACTGGCAACAGGCCCTAAGACTAACATAAGTATTTTTAAGCATGAACGCATGTGTTATTTGTAATAACAATACTTACAGACATGTGCCTGTTATTTGCAGCTCTCATTGAGGGGAATTAATCAAAACTGGAGCAGACAGAATATGGAGCAGTTGCCCATGGCAACCAATCAGCTTCTACCTTTCATTTTGGCTAGGAGGGGGGAGTGGGGGTCAGAGTTTTGCGCAGGATTGGGCGAACTCTACTGATGAATGCTCTCTTTCTCTTTGTAAACATGACTGAAGCTTAATATGCCTGGAAAAACACATTACAAAGCTTTTAATATGCACATTGATGTGCATAAAATGCTGGAAATATTTTTTAAAAAGCTGAAAAAAGCCTAAAACATTGAACAGAACCTCAATGTAGTGTGAGAGTGCCTCCTGCTAGCTTATGCCCCTAGGTAACAGGGCAGGCAATCACCAGGCCGATCCCACCCGGGTAAGCTTCAACGTGAGCTAACTCAGGGTGGACTCCTGCTGGGGTGAGTTGGTCAGGGAGTGTGGAACAGTAAGTATTGCTAACTGGGTGGATAGGCTATCAAGAGGCATCTTCACCCTGCCCTGAAAGCAGGGGCGTAACTAGAAACTTCAGGGCACCGGTGCAAGAAACCATTAAGGGCCCATCCAGCCACCACCACCACGCGAAGGCACTATAAACAGGCACTGTTTGCTTAACTTGAAGGCTGCCGAGGTCCCCAGCAATGTAGAATACCACCAGCTATGCAGGACTACAAGTCCCAGCAATACATTAAAATGTTAATTGAATACCACTAGC
>NW_017307229.1:356915-384023 GCF_000935625.1 Nanorana parkeri
TCACCCCTCCCCCCTTCCCAATACAGCCTTTACCCACAGCAAACTAACCTGACTCCTGCAGCACCTTCCTCGTCTTGGCAGCCAGGGGGCGGGACTAAGCGGAGAGCAGGACTATCTCGAGGGGGGGCCCTCTTCTTCCTCTCTGGGCCCCCCAACAGGCGGAACACCAGGGCTCAGTCGCAATTGTGACTGCTGCGACCCTGGTAGTCCCGCCAGTGCCTGGAAGGGCAGGTGAGAGTGTCTGTTTAAATATGTAAAGTGTTCTAAGCTCTCCCGAGCAGGGTCCCTCTAATGCTTTTTTAAGTTATTGTATTTGTACTGTTTCCCCATATGTTGTAAAGTGCTGTGCAAACTGTTGGCACAATATAACTCCTGTATAATAATAATAATAATATTTGCCTGCCACTCTGTTGTAGGGTTAGGATTGACTCTACAAAATGTACAATTACCAAGACTGAAGCTACTTTGAAGGCTAGCCATGTGGATCTGGAAATCTGAATACTACCTCTTATGACTGAGGAATTTACAGAAAGTCTGTAAATACTACTTTCTATTGGGGATTTGATTACAAATGCATAGAGGTCTAAAACCTAAAGAAAGCCAGATGCCAGACTGGGATTCAGGCTGCTAAGTCGCAAAAGTCTATTGACTGGGACATTATATCAACTGAAAATCCAAACGGCACGTATTATTATATTTGCACTCACCTTACCCTGCTCCATTAATATCCTGTCCCTTAAGATTTTGCAGTTAATTCATATAATGAAGAATTAGGAAATATAAGACATATTTCCTATACTCTTTTTATATATCTAAAAATCAGCAAATTAATAATGCAGTGCATTTCACGTCAGGTGACAGCACTGTTTCCATGTTAAGACTTCAGGTGAATTCTTTTTAAGGCTCTTACTGAAAAAGAACATCTGGTGAACAGCTGTTTTTGCGCAGCTCCATTCTGTTTTTGCGCATGTTTGCGCTACGCAAATATACGGCTCCATACGCGGCTATGTGTATGGAGCCATTTATTTGCATATGTTGCATATGGCACAATACGCACGTACGCGCGTATATGCGCGGCAGTGTGACTCAGGCCATAATGCTAATTTTGAAAACACAACAGGACCAGATTCAATAAATGTCTCTTCAGAGCATTTTGTCACATTGAGATCTATCTACCTGGGTATACGTAACAGCATTTGACAGTGTGGATTAAGTTGGTAATTTATTGTAATATATTCAACTCCACAAAAGTTAGCTGAAAATGTGGAATATTTTGCAGTCTTAAAATATTAAACTCAAACTTTTTTTGTAATGATTTCAGGTCAAATAAATATACACCGCCCAAACACTTACAGTTATAATGAAACCAAACAGCTGGCTCCAACTCAGCTCCACTTCCCTGAACTTCCTGTCCAGTTCAAAATCACATTGGACCGAGTAGTCTCCAGCAACTGTCCATCTACTAGCTTGGAGGAGGGAGGATTGGGGTGCAAGGGTTGTCTTGCCTTTCTGAGTCTGTGTGATTGGGAAGACACACACAGCTTACTAGAACATACAGGGGTGGCTCCAAAGGTCCCTGCAAGGGAAAGGAACCACCCTAAAACAGGAAATCAGGGCCACTGCTCAGGGGAGCAGCTGATTCTGTAGGAAAGCAAAACTTTTAAACACCAAGGAGTAGCATTCATTATAAGTAATTTAATCAGCATTTGAAATAGTTTAAAAACATTTGATTTTATTATCACTTTAAATAATCTACATAGTTAAATCCAAGAGGATAGCGTTTATGGCTAGCCTGGATGTTAGTGCAATTGGTTAATATGTCCTTTGGTGAATTTGTATAGCTAGTTTGAGCTTATATCAAGTAATGCATGAGGTTGGTCATATACAGTGTGAGCAGATTAGGCCGTAGATCATCAAATCTCTGAATTGGTGCTGACACTGTCCTGCCTTCTGGATGGGGGCTACTTTTGTCCCTAATGGTCCATGTGTGTGTGTCGGGTCCCGGTCCGGGCATGTCGGGTCCCGGTCCGGGTGGCTCGTCAGCCATGTCGGGTTCCGTCCCGCGGGACGTGCCATGTCCCGATCCAGGCCCCTGTGCAGGGACACACACGAAGAGGGCGTTCCGTCGGCGCTGCTGGGCCGCATAGGCGCAGATGCCCTGTGACCCGGCGGGGTCCGCCCCGCACGGCGTGACGTCATGACGCTGCGCGCGCGGGTGACGTCATCACGTCGGCGCACGTGCAGTACAACGTCCTCAGCCTATTTAAAGCCCCACAGGACTGGGATTCATTGCTGAGTGATTATCAGCCAGCACCAGTCATCTGTGATCTGCTCCTGTATTATTACCTGCTACCTGGCTTCCTTCTTGACGTTCCCTCTGGATTATCCTTCTGTACTTCGCTGTCCGCCTATTACCGACCCGGCTTGTCCCTCGACTATTCTTTGGATCCTGTCTTGTACCTCGCTGTCCGCCCATTACCGACCCGGCATGTCTTCCAACTTCCTCTGCACGGCTGCCTACTCTGCTCAACTACCACCTACTGCAGATACCTGAAATCCTGATCCGGCACCCGTGCACTCCCTGCCTGAGCACACTGTCTTCACCCCAGTGGTCATCAGACGGGGTTGCAAGGGAGGTCCTCCTCATCACATCGGGCCCACACCTCGGACCTAACAGTGTGTTGTAAAGTACGGTAGTCACTGCTACAAGCTCACTCCTGTGATAGACTATAATTTCAATACAAATTACTAAAGTCTTGTAGTCCATCACAGGAGCGAGTTTGGAGCGGTGGCTACTTTAAAACACACAGGGAACAAAAGTAGCCACCCTCCAGAAGGAAGGACAGTGTCAGCATGAATTCAGAAATGATTTGAGGATCTACAGCTTAGTGATACACAAATAAGTTACAATGTTGTTAATAGTTATGGTACTTGAATGCATTTTTCAGATCTAACTCCTGAGTCTAGTGTCACTTTAGGTATATAGTGCTTTGTGAATCTGTTGCAGTTTCTTACTTGGATATTCTGTTAATAACATCACTTCCTGTTGCTTGTTGACAATGGTAAATCACTACTTCACAATTAGCAGCTGGATTGTCAGCCTGTTGTGCAGACTCCTTCTGCTGGCCACTGCGCTGCCTATCTGATAGACCTGATTGGTCTTCAAGGAAGGCAGATAATGTTGCTGCTAATTGCTGCTTAGTTGCTTAGCATTGTCAGCAAGACGTGCATACTGGAAGAATCTCCATATAATAAACGTTGCAATTGAGTCACACAAACAAATGTGTTTATAAAAATGGCACACAGTAAAAGGCATGATGACAAACATAATGAAAAATTAATTTTAGTTATACATACACTTTAAAGGAGAATTATGGGGAGAGTGAAATACTGTACATTCATCCCCATAATTAGAGCCGATGTGTGACACTGAAGCTGTCACATGTCGGCTCTATTGATTGAGAATTGAGTGATCACATATCGCTGATCGCTCAGTTCCTGATCTTCTCTCTGCAGAAAGCGGTGACTGTCAGTCATCACCTCCCACAGGGATTCCCCCTCCCCTCTCCAATCCTCCAGCGCTGAGTGGAGGAACAGATGGGGAGGGCAGTGCCAGCTCTCAATCAGGCATCAGGGTGGATCCTGACAATATTGTCAGGATCAGTCCTGGCTGCAGCGTGGCTCTGTACTGTCAGCATATAGCAGGCAATAGCCCGCTATATGCTGAGTTTTGGGTCACAGGAGGACATTAGCATATGTCCTCCTGCGACCCTGAAGTGAGCTATGGTTGAGCCATAGTTCTCTTTTAAGCTTCACCTTTCATACAGATTAGGGATGCTCCAGACATCCCAACCTGCAAAACCTTATTTCAGGGAGGTTCCCGTCTCATTTCAGGGAGGTGCCCTTTCTGTTTTTTTTTTGTTTTTTTACAGCGGCCGTCGTCAGAATATAAAAGAAATAATAATTTATATATATATAAGTAAACCTTTCAGGGAGAAAATGCCTCTCTTGCGGACGTCAGGGAGCCGCTATCTAAGGCCCCATTCACACTGCGCGATTCGCATTTTGCGCGATATCGTGCAAATGCTTGCATTGAGCAAGCTAGAATCGCGGCAAAATCCGCTCCAAAAAGGGTCCTGCTGTAGCGATGCACGACCCGCGACAGCCGGACCCTATGCCCCATTGCCTAGCATTGGAGAGCGATATCACGCGGTAAATAGCCGCGATATCGCGGGAATTACCGCGCAATAAATCGCCCAGTGTGAACGGGGCCTAATAGAGGGAGACTCCCTGAACATCAGGGAGACTTGAGATCCCTGGATGTTCAGATACTAAGTACCGTACTCAGCAGAAGTACAAGTACATGTACAGATACTTTTCCAGCTCCAAGACTAGACTAGAGAAAAATTCAAACGTTAGGAGGCATATCCCTAATATAGATAATCCCTACCTCTTCCATAAATACATGTTATTTTGGGAACTTTATGACGGTAAATTATTGGAGTGCTTGGTATTATTTTTAGTGATGTTCTGCAATTCTGTATAACTGATATACCTGTCACACACGCTCGCTGTAGTGTTGCCTTAGCAACATGCAAACATGTTGGCCACACAGGATTACCATAGGCCATACACATGAATTTCAGAAATACATATGATTAAAAAAAATCTGCTATATTCTGAAACTGCACATAAATTCACTAGGACCACGAATCACAAACACGCAGGATTCACCTCAGACCCATAGTAGCTGCAAGCCTGAACCGTATCCCTGTTGAAAATCTGTTTTAAATATATGTTAACACTGGTGCAGTGATCTGGCAGCAATCTGTTTTCTTTTTGCATACATCGCTCAAAAACACAGTGCTATTTACAATGCTTAAGTTCAAAGAGAAAAATGTGAAGTTGAAAAATCAGCCTTTGATCCGTAGTTATGAAAAGTATTTCCTTCTGCCTTCAGATTTTTATTTTACCACAGAAGAAGATATGAATGCCTAAAAATAGTACAATGCAAAAGAAAAATGGAAGCATAAAACAATAAGAATGCCAAGATTTTGTTTAAGATAAACAAGATCTCACTGGTGATATGCACTTATCATCACTAACAGTTAAACTGCAAATTAGGTTTCCCAGGCAAATACTGAATGAGAATCCATTACTGATAATGTTCCTAATGTCAAACTGTGTGTATGAGATTTAAAGTGTGCGTCCAGATAAACCAATGCTGTGTAGTTTTGGATAGATTGGGAAGGTTAAAATCTCTGTCATGTTTTATTGCTACGCTATACTGAAATCTGAGACATTTAACCTTACTTCCTGCCCTGGTGACAATATTTTACCAGGCAACTAGTAGGATTAAAGTGACGCTAAACTCAGGAGTTAAATAATAAAAATATATTCAATTACCTTATCTATTATCAAAAATGTATCTTATTTGTATATCACTCGGCTGTAGATCCTAAAATCATCTCTGAATTTGTGCAGACACTGTCCTTCCTTCTGGAGGGTGGCTAGCTGCAAAGTAGCCACCTCCCCAAGCTTGCTCCTGTGATGGACTACAATCCCAAAACAAATTAGTAAACTAAATGTGAGACTGATTTTAGTCCATCACAGGAGCGAGCTTGGAGTGGTGGCTTCTTTACAACACACACAGGGACCATGGGGAACAAAAGTAGCCACCCTCCAGAAGGAAGGACAGTGTCAGCACCAATTCAGAGATGGTTTGAGGATCTACAGCCCAGTGATACACAAATAAGGTACATTTTTCTTAATGGTTAAGATACTTGAATGCATTTTTAAGGTTTTACTCCCAAGTTTAGTGTCACATTAACTCTCCAAATGCACCAGAAACAAAAAAAAAATAAGAAAATATATATAATGCAGTTTAGTTTAAAAGGACAAACACAAAATAGCCTGCAGCAGCAGCATAAGACAGTCCTTTATATGGCTTTCCTCATGAGCCCTCACTATGCTCTCCCAGCAGTGTGTCCCAGCGGTCCTAGGGTCACCGACCTTCCTGACCTCTCCCAGCCTTCCATGGCTGTTCCACGTGTCCCACACGCACCTGAGTCTGCTGTGGCTTTGTGCTTCCTGCACCCACACAACTCCAACACTACTCTGAGCACTGGGCTGGCTTCCTGATAAGGCCGCTCTCAGCCACCTGATTAGCCCAGGCTGGTCAATGGCAACACCTGGCCCCAGGACTGGAGATCTCATCCCACCCAGAGCTCTACGAAATCTCCAGAGCTCCAGATCCCATATTACTTGCATACTACTTGCAATGATATTTTCCAATAGTTAACTAATAAACATACAGCACACAAAACGTTATTTATTTATTTGTACATACATTATTGATGATCCTTTTCTGCCAAGCTGTTGTCTCAACATTAATCCTCATCCAGATGAGAGGGTTCACTTGTACAAACTTTAAATACATTACAGATTGTGCCCTTTGTTTGATTAATATTGGGTTTTTTCATTATGTGATTGTACTTTTAAAATATGAATCGCAATTTTACATGTTTAAAAGCACTTCAATTATAGGCTTTAATGGTGTTTTCAAATAAGAAAAGGCATCTTGGCAAACAGAATAGAGCCCTTTCTGTTGCATGCGACAGCAGGTGTTTGTAGGCTGTGCTCTTACTAGAAATTGCTAGCTTGTCTTTAAAGGATCCAGGTAATGAAAGGAAACCCGTATCAAAAGTGGTTTTGGTTCATTTTTAAAGTATACTGTATGAAAACGCATTTGCTAATATTTCAAACCATTTTTAATATGTTAATGTACAAAATGTATTTTCAATCTTTTAAAGGCTAAGGTCACCTTTCACACCATGTTAAATCATGGGGTGCTTATCCCTGCAGGCTTTTCTACAGCCACATTCACAGGATCCATAAATGAAAAATTTACTGCTACTGTGGCTGAAGAATTTGTGGTTCTCAATGGAATGCAAGTGCGGTGATGTTTCTGTAGTCCATTAATAACATCCCCCATCCCCATGGCCAAAGACTTGTATATTGGTACGGACCTGGGGCTGGATGCACAGTCTGCAGGAGCCTGTTCATTGTGCCCGTCATCCACTAATCCAACAAATTAATAAGTGCACATTTTTCTTTTTGCACTATGTGTGCATATATGTATGTATTTATTTTTTGCAAAAACGAGAAAATGGCTTTAAATCAGCAGCTTTCATTAAAATGATACTTGCTGAACCTGTCATGGTGTGACAATGCTCTGTTTCACAACTGCTATAGTGTGTTGTGCTTCTAGTGGAGACTACAAGTGGACGTGCCAGAGCTCCTTGCATAGTAATCTTCCACCATTGTCACCACCAGGAAGCCCACCCTGAGTAGTGGATATGTAGCCTCCGCTGGAGCAAGTGGCTGAAAAGAGGATGGAAAAAAACAGAAGCACTGAGATGCAAAAAAGAGCGAAGAAGTGTAAAAACTGGAGCTAAAAGAAAAAACCCATGGCAGTTATTTAAGCTACACATTGATTTAGCAAACATAATGCCATCTGATTATGGTTTACTTGTACTTTAAATTGCAGCTTGCCTCTATGTTGCAGTTAGTGAATAAACAGAATGGCGAGAGATCTTTATGTATGAAAATTCAATGTTCTGCAATCCAGACTTTTATCTTGCTGGGCAGACATAAGTGTTGTACAGTTCTTCATGAATATCTGCGGTTTGTCACTCATATGAAATGTTGCATAGCATTTTAAGAGTGTGTCAGATCCACAGCACCACATAGTTCATTGCTTCCCCTTTTTATTAATTTATCATGATGACTGCAGAGACCTGTACTGCAAGACATATATTAAACACCGGGTTAAATTCATGTCAACCCTTGCATTGGGGTTACCCCCGCACTGCAAGGGTTAAGTGCTTGTTTGTGTTTATGTTCAGAAATAACAAAGATATACTCACCCAATCCTTTGAGCCAGATAGCTGTGACAGCGCTCCCTCCTGTCTGTCTTTTCCTTTGCTACAACGATGGTATGTCCCTCGCCATCCTCATGTCCTATACATAGTGTATAGAATGAGAAGACTCAGGGACCTCAAACCACTGTAGTGGAGGAGAAGCGAAGGCACCGGTCTAAGAGCAAGCCATCTTGGAGGATCGGGTGAGCATAACTTCTTTATTTCTGAACCTAGGCACAAATGAACACTTAACCCTTAGTGCGGGGGTAGCCCCACTGCAAGGGTTAATCATTTTCCCCGGAGTTCTTCTTTAACAGCAAGTGTAGAAATCTGTATTTCAAGCAACGTGAGTTAGGAGCGCTAGCTTATACTTGTAGCTCTCCTATACTGCATAAGAATCTAAACAGCACAGCATGCTTAGTATCATTATCACATCAGGAGACACATGAGGCTGATGTATAAAACCAAATGTAGACAATATGTAAAAGGGAAACTGTAATGGTTTTAGGTTAGTTTTATTTTGTTTATTTTTTTGTTTGTTTATATATTTTGAATTTTATGGTTTTATATTTTTTTTGCAATACATTTTTATAGGATTTTACAACTCATATTTCACAGAATAGAAGTTCTTAATTTGGTCCCATAATACAAGCTGTTGCAAAGTGTAGGTAAGATTGCATTTCACAATTACCCAACTAAATGAAAAGAAAAATGATTTGTAAAATGTTTATTTTTAGTCCTGACTACCAGAAAGAAAATATGTAAATGAAAATACATTCTCTGATGCAGGGGCGTAACTGGAAATCACAGGGCCCCATTGCAAAATTTTGTATGACCTCCCCTGCCGCGTCCGGCCTCCTCCACCACCGCTGCTGGCTCTCTTTCACTCAGCAGCGGCTCTGGAGATGAACGCGCTGCTGCACAGATTACAGTCAGTGGTGGCTCACAAAGTACTGAAGCACAGGGAGCTAGGCCAACTAATATTTTCAGAAGGAGGTCAGCACTGGCAGCCACCATAATTACCTGAGCACAGGTTTTCTTTTATTTAAGCCCACCACATAACAAACCTGTTAATTTAGAGCAATAGCTAAGCTATTCTATTAGTTTGGCTATTTTATGGACCCCACATAGGATATAGACACACAGGTGATATCAACTTTAATGATTTTGTTCCAGCATGGTTATCCAAAAAAGCCAGGGTAAATCATCTGGTAAAAATACTGCACTTGTAGGCCACACAACCCGTCTTAGTTGGCTACATGTGTTGTGCAGTCATGGGCTGTTTCAGTTTATTAAGAAAACCATGCCAAAGTATCACCATTCAAGTACAATTGTCTTAGCTCAAGTGTAACCCCAAACACAATTTTTGTGATGTGAATGCTATTGCTGCCTGCGTCTCCACTGGGGAGATTTCCCTTTACATGCTGTCCTCAGAGACAGTAAGTGGAAATCTCTCCAACATTATGGGAATTCCCACCGATGACAGTTGTCACCCGGGTAAATATACCTACTGGAAGATTCAGGAAATTGTGGATTTCCCTCTCACCTTCTCTCCCTGATCCAATCGTTCCCTAGTTCAAACCCTTCTCCCATACTATGCAAAAATTCAACATTTTGTCTGAAGTTATATTTTAATAGAGATCACTAGCTTGGTGCAATAATATTAATATTTAAATATGCAACCATAAAAATAAACTGAGGTTTTAGGAAATTGCTACAGAGGATATTCTGCTATATATATATATATTTTGCTTAGTTAAGTAGAACTGACCCTCTGAAATTTAACTTCCATTAAAATTAGGCTCTACTTATCTCATTTGCAGCAAATATTTTGGTAAGTTTGTAATTTTTGAGTTGATTTCATTCTACTTGGCAGTTAAAGTAAAACTTCAACTCAAAACTTTTTTGTTTTACATAAGATTGGGTAAGAATTGCTGCCTGTTCCCTTAATAGGGAAAACATAGACCCACTTTCTGGCCCGGAGACCACCTGTCACCAGGACAGGAACCAAGGGAAAATTCAATAATGGGGCCAAACTGTAAGCCAAACCTGACAGAGGTAGTAGATTAGGGAATTTAGAAAAGTGGTAAGCGCTAAGTGACCACTCCTGAAGCTGACTTTAACATAAAAGGACTTTCTTTATTCACACAAAGGCCAACAATCCATGTGCTTCACATAATAATCCGCTTTTCTTCACCATAATGAAACATAACAGTTCATTTGACTTTCATCAAAACATCGTGTTTTTGTCTCACCGATACGGCTGTCCCATACACTCCCAGCGTTAGTCTCAGGACTTTACCATATTTGTCCGCAAATACAGTTCTCAGTATCTCTCACCAGCTTTCCTCAGCTCCAAGCATGTCATCACACACCAGTGTGGTACTTACACTGCTTACTCCTCATGGGTCACTGACTCTCTTTCAGTCTCTCCAACAGGTCCCTTGGGTGTCATTGACTCTACGGACCTCTCCCAGCCTTCCACATGTGCTTGCGCAGAGTCTGACTGTAGCCATGTGCTTCGTGCACACCCACAACTCCCCTGAGCTCTGGTCCAGACTCCTAATAAGGCTGTTCTCAGCCACCTGATCCTCCTAGACTGGTCATTGGCAACACTTAGCCCCAGGACTAGAGATTCCATCCTGCTACAGTCTGGAAAATCTGGAGGAAACTGAAAAGCCAGCTTCTTCCCTGCAACAGTATTCACATCCTGGAACCTCTCAGCCCCTCTAACAGAGTTCTAGGTGACTGTGTTGCCAAATTTCACTGTGGCACTGCCACGCACCTCTACGATATATAAAGACATATAGTACTATAGTACATAGTAATAGTGTTATTGTTCTTGTAGTCAGTGCCCATGGTTATTCCCCTTTCTTCCCGTTTTCTGAGCTTTTTGACATTGTGGGCAAATCTCCCAACAGGTTATAAACATGATAGACAGAAAATCTCCCATATAGACATATGGACTTTTGTCTTTGGAATTATAGTCAATGTAGAATGTGCTCTGATTTGGGGGTGCCCTTAAATTACTGATGAACAACTGAATCTTAAATAAGTGTCGGGTTTATTTACAAATAGGGATATACATACATATTACAATTAAGGGAATTTGAAAGGGGAATTGGGGATAGGAATTGAGGTTAAGGATCCTACAGCTAGCTACACCATTCTCTCTCTCTCTCATTCACACAAGCCATGGGTTTTTCTCTGTTCTTCGGACACGCCTCTCCAGCAGGTCTCAGCGAATCACATTCTTGATTGCAGAGTTCAGAAAGACTTGTCTTGTCCAAAGGTCTTGCTTGTCAGCTAGGTTAGTGTCACACAGGAAGAAGGTTCCATCACATGCCCCTGCCCCCATCCCAGCATATATGCCTTGCTGACACAGGTGAGGGCAGTAAATACCAGCAGGGGGTCGGGCTTGCCCCAGGACATGACAGTCCAGCAGATCTCCTTTGATCAGTGTCCAGCCCCAAGAACCCTTTGATGGTCTTCATTTGCATATCAAACGGCAACGGGCAGCTCACGATATTAAGGAACCTTTCCATCAAAGATGTATCATAGATGTCAATTATTTTAGCTTCCAACAGTCATACAATGTTGTCAGAGGTTATAATCTTGCCCTACTGTAACAAAAAACGTGAAGCTGGCTTTCTGCAATATGTTTAGCTGACGCAATACAATCTTAAGGGTAATACATTTAGGACCTCTTTACTTGTGAGACAAATTAAGCAAGGATCTTAGCTTCAGCTTCAGATGGAAATTTTCCATTTGGAATATAAGAAAATCTAATGGGCCCAATGAGCTCTAATGTTAAAATATTCATAGGGTCTGCCTATTATTTATTTATGTTTTTTTCCACAACACTTTATATAAAAATACCACAACACTTTACAGAACACACCGACCATTCACATTAGCCCTTGTCCCATAATGACCATACAGTCTAAAGCTGGCCAAACACTGCTCAAATCAGAATCAGACAAAATTTGAGCTATAGGTGGCCCTGTCGGCACGACCCTCCTCAACTAAAATCAATGTTTTCAGCTTTTGTCATAGGAGCAGGGTTGAAAAGTGTTGGCCAAATAGTGACTGCAATGACTCAGGCACAGGCATTGTAAGTAAACAATACCTGGCAGGAAGATTCCACCATCCACACTGTTTAGCATGGATGAGGAAATCAATTGATTCCTCTTGTTCAGCCACCTAAAGGTGTAAAACCAGTTTAAAATCCCTATTATAATCATACAAAAACACTCATTAACACTCCTGAGCCAGCTTTAGTAAATGCCGATGAACCTACCAGTGGGCAAACACTGAAAGAACATATAAACTCCATGCAAATAGTTTCACTGCTGGGAATGATCTTTATACTCCAACAATGCAAGGCAAGCATGTTAACCACTTAGACACCACAATACTACTGTTCACTTATGATCTATTTATACTGTAAATATATATATTTTATATCCATAGTCCAATAAGAAAGGTATCATTGCACACTGCAATACTAAGTTTTTGTCTTTTTTGACATTTTGAATATATATATATATAATTTGTATAGGTATAACATATCTCATATCGCACGGCCCAGCCCTACAATTTGGGGAAGCCAGTAAAAGGTATTTATAAAGATTGTGTAATGAAATGTCGTTGTAGTGGTTGTATTATTTAGAAAGGATCCATCACAATTTTTAGTAAATAACTGGTATTTTTAGTGTAGTTGTATCAGCATGGTACATATAAGCATGGGTGAGTAAGGCTGACTATGGGTGATTGTCGACAGGCTTTTGCTCACTTCAGAAATGCTTCTCTCCCTATGCAGGCTTTAAGGGTCCTCAGTACAAAAACCATTGTGTAGTCCAGTAAAACGGCCATATTATATATAGGTTTATCATAAGTCTTCAGTAAGGAAGTATATTGTAAGCACCAATGGTACAGGAATTGATGTAAAGGAAGGAAGCCTTATATAATACGTCAGTGCTATATAAATAATTACTTTGTGTCTTTGCCATTTAAAATATAGCTTATTTGCCTCAATTGAAAATTGCCGGAAATGATCTGAAACAATATTTATATAACCATCTGGTAATCAAGAGTTCGAAGTGATGACTAAGTTGTGAGTAATCGGGCAGGTAATTAAAAGCTTGCTGGTGATAAACAGATAATAATTGAATGCATTGATTCATTTATAGTGTTTTTGAAGAAAGTCACCTTGCAAATTTCAGATCCTGATGTTCCATACAAAAAAACATGATTAGCACAAGCTCATTACAGCTCAGCACTATAGACATGTTTCATAAGAGTCTCTATAAATATATTTTGCATAATTATTCTTTAATTCTTCCTGCGGCAGAAGGAATAAAGTCTGTATGTGTCAGAGAGGTGGCAGTGCCGCAGTAAATCTCTGACCTAATACTAGCTAGCCTGAAATCCCCACAAAGGTCTGATCAGCCTTTCATGTCTCTGAAGGAGATGAATGAGGTCTGGGATAAATGGGGAATAATTACTATAATGATGGATCATTTTTTCAAGTAAAGTGCTTTTATTTTGTTTGCTTCTTAACCCCATTGTTAACACAAAATACCGAACAAATAAATGAAATATCCTTTTTGTTATTGTACTTCAATAAAAATTACAATGTTTTTTTGTGGTCAGCATTTTATGTCTAGAACATATTATTTCACTTATTCAGGCAGCTCTGATATAATAATAATTATAATAATATTAAAATTTAAAAAAAGCCTGAATTAAAGCAGCATAGTAATTAGCACTTTCTTAAAATTCGGTTCACTGGGTTAAAACCTGGACAATGTCCAGGTTAACCGTATAGTGGCATGCATTTCCTCCTGCAATCTAAGAACATACCAGTAGGTAATAGACCAGTGTGGTAGGGACTCGGATTGGGAGCCCTCGGATTGGGTGGAAAACAGAGACCTATGAGAATTAGTCTATGTACCATACAAATACATAGGATATTGCTAAGCCAAAGCTTTTTTTCTAGTTTTGAACAGAGTGGAAAAGGGTTAGATCCTTTGGCAGTCTACTACTGCTGTTTCTGTATCTATTGGGACGATATTAAATTCTTTGTTAGTCACCAAGACAGAAAGTAAGAAAAATCTCCCAACAGGGGCGCAGACAGTTATAATTAAAAAAAAAAAAAAAGCTTAGTGTTGAAGTGTGTCAAGCCAGTTTTTTTTTATTGATTGTTCCTGTTGTTGACACCTTCTTACTTCCTATTTCATCATGAGTACAGGAGTTTGATTATGAGAACAGGAATTTATGTATATTCACTCCAGCAGGGACACAGACAGCCATAAACCCTTCCCCACTCTATTACAGGAAAAAAAATTTAATTGCTTGTAGCTGTGCTTTAACTTCATTGGTAGAAAAGTGTGTCAAATAGAGGGCGACAAACAGCATGGAAGGCCGCCTTCCAACAACAGAGCTGAGAGTCATTTGGACACATATTTCATCCAGTTAATAGCAGAGGTCAAACTCATGGTTTCTCATCCCTGCGAAAAGCATGGCACAAGGAGGGGGCTTGGCTTTAATACTTTTCTGATGTCTATGAGAACTTTTTACAGCTAGCCACAGGTTTGGGAGCTCCTCTGTTAACAAACCTGGATTATCATAACACATCTCCACCTAATACATCAGTGTACTGTGGTCGTCACCCACATTGAACCTCCACTCTTCCAGCCAACAAGCAGCCTTAGATATTAACCACTGACCCCCAATGCTGTACACACAGCTTTCTACAAACACTCTTCCAGTATGTATTTTGTCCTCTTTGTTCATGTCTGCATTGTCTCCAGGACCAATGGTAGCTCAAATGCCAGTTCAAGTTGCCTCCTATCCCTCCAATATTGCCCCTCCACAAGGCAGAGCACCACAACTTTTAATCATCCTTATGAAAGTTCCTACTGAATCACTGTCAAACTCTGAAGTTTCCACTGTAACATTTAGGAAATACACTACAAGCGTTTGTTTTTCTTTTTGCTACCGGCGTTCGCTCACCTCTCGATCCTGTCACGGCTCTATGCCGTGACAGGGGAGGGGCTGGATTCCCCCCTCCCCGCTCCGATCTGCCAGCGCTGACTGGCGGAACGGACGGGGGAGGGGGCGGGTACAGCTGGTTCTGCCTCTAGATAGGCAGAGCCAGCTGTCAGTCACGCAGCTGGGCGGATCAAGACATAATTGTCGGGAAACGCTTCAGCTGCTGCGTCTCAGTATACCGCGAGCAGTAGCTCGTGGTATACTGAGCTTAGGGTGACGGGAGGACGCTAGTTTGTGTCCTCACGTTACTCTAAGGAGAACTATGGGGAAAAGCCTTAACCCCATAGTTCTCCTTTAATAGACAGTGGTTACAGTTCTGTCATCACAGATGAAACCTTCTTCATCTATGTACCAGCTATGCTGAAGTATATCCTGTACTGATTTGTCCCAGAACAGAACCTCTTTATAACCATGGCTTTACCAAAATGAGATTGTAATGCTTGAGCTTCCATGTTAATTAAACTTACACCTTCGCTCCCTCCTCTTTCCCAATATAACACAGCCAGCAAAATATCAGGAAGATTTAATTTGTCTTTGTTTATAAAAAAAGTCCACATTAATTTCTCCATAAAACAAAAAATACTGTTGTAGTTCTTACATGGAAATGTCAGCTGTATGCTATGAACCTATTTTAAAATGACCAGACCAAGCAAGCAAACTGTTTCAGTAAACTCTATACAGTTTTGTTCTGTTATTAGAATTTTAATGATTGTGACATTTTAAGAAACATGGAGGCATGTAAAAAAGAAATGTGTGAGAGTTCACAAATTGATCCATTTCACCCCTTTCAAAAACACTTACTGTACTGTATATACCGTACTTATTAGATTAGAAGCCTGATTATAAATGAGAGAGCGTAAATTATTTTCTGGTTATCTAAGCTCAATAAGTCATTCTCAGGAGCACCGTACTATTGTAAAAGCACTGGACAGCTAAAACTTAATTTACAGTATATTCATAGCAGATCTGATTGATTTGGAGCAAACCCACCAGTCTTAAAGGAGAACTATGAGGTGAGTGAAAAGTTCTAGCCGACCTGTGACAATGAGACTGTCACAGGTCGGCTCAGTAGATCGGGAGGTGAGCGAACACATACCGGCGTTCGCTCACCTCTCGATCCTGTCACAGCCCTCTGCTGTGACAGGGGAGGGGCTGGATTCCCCCCTCCGATCCGCCAGCGCTGACTAGATAGGCAGAGCCAGCTGTCACTCATGCAGCTGGGCGGATCCAGACATAATTGTCGGGATCCGCTTCAGCTGCGGCGTCTAAGTATACCGCGAGCAGTAGCTTGCAGAATACTGAGCTTAGGGTGACGGGAGGACTCTAGTTTGTGTCCTCCCGTTACCCTAAGGAGAACTATGGGGAAAAGCCTCAACCCCATAGTTCTCCTTTAAGGTGCCCATACACCTTACGACCTAAGCTTATTAAGACTTTTGTCTTGCGATGGTCGTAAGCTTATTAAAAGCTTGAACGATCTGCCCATCTTGGACAGGCAGATCGTACTTGCGATCATCGAAAGCCCGCCCCACTGAGGGGCGGGCTTCCGATGACCGCAATGAGGGGCGGGCTTCCAATCACTGCAAACGGGCAGTGTGCTCTTGCGCACACCGGCCCGTTCGGCAGTTGTCGAACAAGCAGGCCACTAACCTGCCGAGAATTCTCGGCGGGTTTTCAAACCTGCTTGTTCGACGGAAGACGTGTGACCGTACAGTAGAAACGGTCGCACGCCTTCCATACACTTTGCGATTATCGTACGATCGCGGGATTTCCCGCGACTCACGTACGATAATCGTACAGTATATGGGCACCTTTACATTGCACAGTATGTTGGTATCTACATTCTTTATATATATATACAAAAAGTAAGAGAAATGTGAGACTTTATTGATACCACAATCAAATACCACTTCTTATAATAAATGCATACCATTTTTTTTCATTGAACCATGAATAGTTATAAAAACACTGTAGGTCACACATTAATACTATGGACATAAATCGTTACAAAATGTATCGGAATGTCATCACAGGTTGCTCTTTGCATTTCTGCATGTTTCATGTATCAGTGTCTGAGTCATCAGGAATAGCGACCACAACATACAGTATTCCCGGGGTATTAGGTTTTACACATTTTGTGTTAATACAAAATTCCTCATATGCATTTCTGCCACTCCATATTAGAATACCAAAATGCTTCCATCCAGAACTCAAAGTAGTAGGGGCAGATGAATATGTGGTGTGGCAATCAACCTCAGTTATTTCATACCTAGACTGACCACCATTAATGGTTCAAAAATGAGTATGAGATTTTTATAAGAAGAGGTATTTAAGTGAGCCATCGAGAAAGTCTCACACATCTTTTACTTTTTTATTATACATAGCAACAGCATTACTCTCCACGGTAATTCCTAAGATTGTACATAAAAGCAGGAAAGTTAACAATGGGAAAAGAATAAGAGCGATAAAAGGCAAGAACAGGAAATGTGTGTGTGTGTGCGCTTTGTGTGTTTGCATGTGTGTGTGTGGGGGGGGGGAGCGAATAATGTGGTTTCTAAAAATGTTGTGGCTTGTCACATAACTATGTGGATTATCTGCTGCTTAACAAAAAGCTACAGAATATCTCCCATGTTACCGAATAGGCTGTTCTGTGATCAGAGTGATTGCTAGGATAAAAGAGAAACTGTTACTAAGGGACTATCAGAGAGACTGCCATACTGAGGACCGTAATGCTATATGAAATGCCATGCTAATGAGGTTGCAGTTTTAGAGAGTTTGCCATGCTTGATGAACTACTGTTCTGGTGAACTCCGTACTAGCGCTGCCAATGATGTTACCTCTGCACACAGCGTTTATATACATATTCAGAAGGAAGGCAAACAATTCCTGAAATAGCATGGTCTAATGTGCTTTAACAGGGTATTACTCCTGCCTGATTCCCAAATCCAATCTGATACTTCCTGGATTAACAATCTACAATGATATTTATTATAAATATTAATAGCCAATTATATATGTTTTTGCATTTACAAACACATCTTGCCTTTTTTGAAGAACTATCTTCAAAGAGATCTGCTGAGCTGGCTAGAACTCGCTCCTATGGAGAAATAATTTTTTAATAATTGTTTTTCTTTTTCACATCGCTTTATTGCCATCACACAGGTGCTAGCAAGCCACTGTGTGATAGCATTTGGAGGTGAGAGGTTCTCTTTATTGAACCTGTCACTTCCGATACAGGAGTTCTAGCACAGCACTGTGATGGCTCTCCTGTGACAGGCAGGAGGGCTGCCAGTGCAGCTCTCCTTTCTCTGTGTTTACTTGGAACAGTGCGGAGAACGGACGTTCTCTGCTCTGCTCCCCGCTCTCAATTCTGTAGAGAGGATCTCCGGCCGGCAGGGAGAGAGGTAGCCGGCAGGGGGGATGGCGGGGGAGGATGGACGAGCAGGCTGCATACAAGTGACATCGCCGAGATCACTTGTAAAAGAACGGGCTGCTTCCCCGTTCTACATTTAGCCCTGCTTGACCGAAAAAGGGCTAAATGTAGAAAACAACTACCCACCCGGTGCCCGGAACTTCATGTACTGGGTGTCAGGCGTTAGGAATTCCACACCCCTGCCACCCCTCTACTCCCTGCCGCCCCGGGGCCGGGCCTCGGTTGACATGGTGGGAAATCCGACCCTGCATATGCAGAGATTTAACCTCTTTTTCTCTTTTATGAGGAGAGCTATAGGAGGATGATCCTCTTTGACACAACATTCCTAGGTCTCTGGTTATAGAAGACACCTGGGAAGGCTTCTCTGTGCAGTTCTCAATGTGTAGGAATAGTCATTTCTTCCCCGGCACCACCAGGGAGAAAGAAATGCTATTTCTCTGAGTTGGAAAAATGCTAATAAATAATAAAGTACGAGTCTGATCACCTATTTAAGTATAGCCAAAAATGTTCTGATAGAGTAGGGAAGGATTTAATCTCCTGCCAGGTTAATGAGGACAAAGACAGCATTAAAATTTTGACAGCAGGTCTAACCCTTACCCACACTTTAATGGGTTAATTTAGAAAAAAAGATGTACTGTCTGAATGTATTAGCATGTACAAAAAGTTTTAAAAAACATGTTTGAAATGTTATTTTCCGATACTTACATTGTCTTTCACTGGGCACACGTAACATTCATTTGGTGAATACTGTTTGTTCTAATGTTGACAAACGGAATGTAATATGTGCTAAATAATATACATGTTATTGTATTTCTCTGTCAAAGATGGGCAGTACTGGATGCAATATATCCTAAGAACATACGATCCAAAGAGAAAATACTCTAAGAACATTTGCCCTTAAGAGAAAACTGCCTAAGAACATTTGGTACTAAGAGGAAATAGCCTAAGAACATTCCATCCTAAGAGAAAATACACTAAGAACATTCCATCCTAAGAGAAAATACACTAAGAACATTAAATCCTAATAGATAACAGCCAAAGAGCATTTGGTAATAAGAGAAAATAAGAGAACATTCGATTGTAGGAGAAAAATCTATTCCATAAGAAAATGGCCTACGGATATTCGACCTTAGGAGAAAATGGCCTAAGAGCATTCGATCCTAAGAGAAAATACCCTAAGAACATTTTGTTTTAAGGGAAAATAGCCTAAGAACATTCAATTTTAAGAGAAACTATACTAAGAACATTTGAGCCCAATAAAAATACCAAAGGAACACACCATCCTAACAAAGAATCCCCTAAGATTTCTTTCAGTTGAGACATTTTTATAGATTGTTATAAGCAGTCTATAGAATTTGTAAATCATCTATATTCTGTGTGCATTCGGCCAGGATCAGGCAGTCAAAGGTAGAATGGAGCATTGAGGTGAAGATGTGGATTTGTGTCGCACCTACTAGTTTTCATTAAGGGCATAATTATCACATGCAGGTTACTGTACTGTATGTTTAACTGCATGGTCATGCCAGCCTATGTATTTTACCAAATGCCATCACTGACTAAATAATCTGTATGCATATAATAAGAAGGGGGCCTTTGAAGCAAATATTTCTGTGCAACGGTATACCGGCGGTTTTGACCTAAATTAAAGTTGCAGGATCCCTATGGTAGAGCTTTGTCCTTTATCAGGATTTTGCTTGCTATACCTCTGTGCTTTAGTGAGCTTCCCGGGGAACCCCACAAGAATCTGTATTCTGAGTAATGACTGTTAGAGGCTGATACAATCAGCAACTGCAAACCCCCTATCAGCCTTTATGCTCCTAACCAGTGTAAAAATAAGATATCCGTAGGAGTCTACTGCTGTAAACCTATAATTATTGTCGATAAAGTCTAACATATATATTATCTTCTCCTGGGCTCACTGTGCTAGCAGCTTTCATTCTGCTCCCCAGACTGTATTCATGTCATCCAAAATGAGACAAACATACAAAAGTAAATCACTACATTATATATATAAGTGTGTTTAGACTGTGTATATAAAAAGATTTTATTGGTGTTAAAAACAAAAACATGGTGGTGGACTGCACTTGAGTGGATGGAACTAAAATGCATACAACCACATATGTACACACATATATAAAAAACACACATACACATATATATATATATATATATACATACAGTATATACACATACACAGTGTATATATGTATACAGTATATTGGACATATTCATTTATATGGAGGTGTATCTAGTGTATTTGCATGATGGATTTCCCTACAGGTCATAAGCACAGAAGATACTGTATTTATACTGGATTCGATCTGCAGTGAATTACAATAAATGAGTAAAGTTCTGATTTTTAGCCCAGTTGTAATGTTTGCTAAATTACATTTGTGCTCTCTTAATGGTTTAATTTGCTGCCTTGCTCTTTAAATGACATTTCATTATATTAAAGTATATATTACCTGAACATTATACAGACAAGTCCAAATCATTATAAAACAGAGTCAGTAGAGTTTAAAGTAACTTACGTATACCAATAAAATCTTAACTCAACTATGAAATGTCATCCTAAGAGTATTAATGTCTCATCATTTAATGGACAGTGTCATATGTGGGGATTAGGAGTCCAATGTGTGAGCGGTGTGCTAGCTTGATAACATTCACTAAACGTTGTATTAAAGGGTCACACTACCCAAAAATCGTCTCCCCGTGCCTTTGTATGCCTCTTGTTGGCTCCAGTACTGAGATTTTCTAGAGGTAAATCTAGTATCTGCTCCCCCAAACCCAAACACACTCATTAGGCTCCTTAGAGTCTCATCCACCATTGAGTGTTCCCACTTCACTTATTGCAGTCTTATAATATAAAATACATTTAAAATCTAGAATAAACAATGGAATCCACTTGTGGTGTCCCCAACAGGTGTACAGACTCATAAGCAGATATTTTACCAACTGAAGTCTAAAACATGGCTAGGTGGTTTAAAGTGGTCTAAATCAGGAGTTAAATCTTAAAAATGCATTCAAGTACCTTCACTATTAACAAAAATGTATCGTATTTGTGTATCACTCTGCTGTAGAGCCTCAAATCATCTCTGAATTGGTGCTGACACTGTCCTTCCTTCTGGAGGGTGGCTACTTTTGTTCCCCATGGTCCCTGTGTGTGTTGTAAAGTAGTCACCGCTCTAAGCTCACTCCCATGATGGACTACAATTTCAATACAAATTAGTAAACAAAACATGAGATTGTAGTCCATCACAGGAGTGAGCTTGGAGCAGTGACTGCTGTACTTTACAACACACTCAGGGTCCATGGGGAATAAAAGTAGCCACCCTCCAGAAGGAAAGGCAGTGTCACCATGAATTCAGAGATGATTTGAGGATCTACAGATGAGTCATAAGATACGTTCTTGTTAATAGTTAAGGTACTTGAATGTATTTTTAAGACTTAACTCCATTGCCCGGCCGACAGCCTGCTTCTGACAGCTGGGCGGAGCCAGCCGTGATCTTACGGCTGGCTCCGGCCACTTGCAGAGAGATCTTGCTGAGCATGTTCAGCTGACCCGAAGCCACCCGATGTACCCGATGCACCCGTACCAGCCTGAAGTGAATAGCCAAACAGCGTTCAGCTCACTTCGCTTTAGGTTGGTCATTCACTCGGCTGCCTACGGCAGCTTAGTGAATAGACCCCTAGGTCTTTGTGCTTCCCTATGCAATGCAGACTAACTATGGCTGGTGGGAGGGGCCCACAGGGTGCCATATATAGCTTCCTGAAAGCATCACAGCACCCTGCCTCCGTCGTCTTCTCAAAAGCCCTCAGCCCTGATACAACTAGGGGGCTGGATCTTGAGAGGAGTTATGCAATATATCAAAATGCCTAATGGGTGAATGTCAGTCTGGAGAAGTGGGCAGTCTTAGGCAGACTGTATCTGCAAGCAGACCACCCTAGGTAACGTTTACACGTGGTGCTAAGCCTCCATGAATGACATAACTGAAATCCAATAATTCAGAGGGGTGGTCCAGGAACAGTAAGACTGGGGAGGAGGATAGGCCTAGATGATGATGCTCGTCCTCCAGCCTGAACATGAGATTGGCTCTGTTTGACTATTTGACTTGCTGAAACTTCTATCGCACACTGTAAGAAACTCACAATGCGCAGTGAAATCAGAATAAAACATTTCAATACAGGAGAGGAGCCTGCACAACTGTGCAGGACTGAAGGCAGGGTTGGTGTTCAGCTTTAATGTTTCCTACACTTGTACACCTGGGAGGTGCAGGCATTCAGGAGATGTACAGTGGTACACAATAATTCAGTGGGGTTCTCACAAGTCCAGTCGAACTGCATTCAATTCAGCCTATGGACGGCCCAGAAGTAAAATGATTCAGCAGTGTAAAGAACTGCCTGCACCACCTCCTGCCAGCAAATGGTCAATTAAAAAATATCCATATTTCATTTTTCATATTTACCTACTAAAAATATATATTTTAAATCTTGACCTATATATACAAAATAAAGAAAATATGTAATAAATGTTATGTATTCTCTTTTTTTAACTTTCATTACAGATGAGCTTTACCCATATCTTCAAAATAACAACAAAGACACCTTTAGAAATGTTTAGTAATGAAAATCTACAAACACATACCGTACTTCTAGATAATTGCCGGCTTTGTAATCTTTGCATACTTTATTTCTCTTTTCTTTCCCAGTCTTCTGACAGTGGCCATGTTTACTGAGGGCAAATTACTAGCTCTCCTTTTACTTCCTGGAACTCTGGCACATGTGACTAGGACATGTGACTAAAACATGTGTCCATGCACATCATCTCAGGGGAGGAATGTACCTTTCCCTGAGATCTTATGTGATTACAGATGAGATTTCCCAGCAATGCATTGCTGATGTAACCTTCCCATAATGCAATGCTTGGGCATAGTTACATCATTTGTGCCAAAGTGGATCAGAAAGTAAAACAAAAAATTGTAAGTAAAATAAAAATATGTTTGTTTAGCTAATAACTGTAAGATGTTTTCTTATCAGCATGCAGAGCTGTGTGCTAATGTGATTTTTAGTCAAAGGGGGTAAAGGTCCACTTTAAAGGAGAGCTATGGGGTTAAGGCTTTTCCCCATAGTTCTCCTTAGGGTAACGGGAGGGCAGAAACTAGCGTCCTCCCATCACCCTAGGCTCAGTATACCGCGAGCTGTAGCTTGCGGTATACTGAGACGCTGCAGTATACCGTGAGCTGCTGCTCGCGGTATACTGAGAAGCCGCAGCTGAAGCAGATCCCGGCAATTGTGCCGGGATCCGCTCAGCTGCGTGACTGACAGCTCGCTCTGCCTATCTAGAGGCAGAACCAGCTGTACCCGTCCCCTCCCCCGTCTGTTTCGCCAGTCAGCGCTGGCGGATCGGAGCGGGGGGAATCCAGCCCCTCCCCTGTCACGGCAGAGAGCCGTGACAGGATCGAGAGGTGAGCGAACGCCGGTATGTGTTCGCTCACCTCCCGATCTACTGAGCCGACCTGTGACAGTCTCATTGTCACAGGTCGGCTAGATCTATGAGGTGAGTGAAAAGCACTCACCTCATAGTTCTCCTTTAATATTATTTTTATCATTGCCAAGGTGGTTCATTCCAGCTTGTTAACAAAGAAATGATAAAAGAATATCCTCTCTGCTTAATGTGGATATATAGATTATATTCTGCCAAATTTGTGCTGGCTACAACATTTTCTAGTTGCAAAAACTGCTAACCATGTTAGCCTTAAATATTATATCTAAAAACCTATGGACTTTCATAGATATGCATGCTGTCATTATTAGCTTAAAGCCTAATAACGAATTCCATTGCAGAACAACTCGGACCATGTAAGTAGTTAAGCTATGATGATTAGGGAGCTGTCACTGTGTGTATCCCAATGCAGAGAGCAGATGTAGTGCTGGGGACTGAACAAATATGGGCATTAGTTGGCAGGCATTGTACAGGCACCCTGTCTTCTTGTTTCCTGAAAGCCAGTAAACCAGATCAGAGAATCATTTCCATAGCAATTCGCCCACACATATTCCGACTGAAAATGTAATCTTTAACTTACATTCCCTTTTGTCTTTTCAAACCTCAATAACGGGGATCATTCACAAAGGGCATCCGCAGGAGTAGACTATTCATTTATGCAATGAGAAACGGCTGTTTACTGTCCTGATATGTGTGGGTTTTCAAAAAGAATATGGCTTGTGTACTGTTTTGAAAATGTTAAATCATAGACAAAAATATATTTTATTTATTATATTGTAAATGGGCAGGTCAAATTGGCAGTGGCAGCAGTATACATGCACGAGACAGGGACTCCTTAGGAACAGTCCAAGCAGGTTTGTCCTGCAGTTTTGTTTAGCAAGACTGGAAGCAAACACAGTTAAATGGAGCATGTCCATAGCATAAAACAAGAAAAACATCCAAGTGTCCAAGCCACAAACTTTTCTAATTTCCTGTCTAAGAGGGTTGGTCAAGTTCCCCAAAACAAACAGCCATACCTTCCAAGTTTCTAAGATGAGAAAGAGGGAAACCTTTTAGTGCAAGGTATGTAGGCAATAGATAAACCCCTGCAATGCCAATTATGGAGCCCTAAAATAAGTAATATGCAGAAAATGATTACCCAAACCCTCAAGTGCTTTTTTTCCCCAATTTATTTTCCTTTTCCTGGGTTTTTAAAATAAGAAATGCAATGATTTAGAGGTTGGATATAATTCTTAGTGTAGTGTAACACGTTAGTTAAATTGCAAATTTTTACATGGTTTAATACATAGACCAAAATGAGGAAAAGCGGAGGAGGAAAGAGGGACAGAGGATTTTGGTTACAAAAGACGGATAGTCCCTTCAAATCAGGGACAGCTGGAAGCTCTGAAATAGCACATTAACCTTTTTAGTAATGTAGTCAGCCTTTCACCCAGTAGTAGGCTCTTACATAACAGCAAGAGTGTGAAAGTGAAGGCATGTGCACAGCTAAATGAGTAGATAAGTCTAGCTAACAGGTAAAAATTTGGGCCTAGGACTAGAGGCTTTTGTTTTATCCAAAAAGATACTGGAGCTCCTCATGTGTAGGTGAGAAACCTAGGTGATATGTATGCACTGTCCGCAATCCTGCCATCCACTGCCTCATATACCCTCCCTCTCTGCTCAGACCCTTGGGAAGGAACACATTTAGCCACCACATAGTGGACGTGTGATAGTCCATCCTCATTACCTTGTTGGGTCCCTGGCTTGTACTCTACACAAAATTTGAAGTTGCAGAGCCAGAAGCCACCATGTGACCCTGTAATTGTTCCCTTTGTTCTGAGCCATCCACTGTACTGAAGAATGGTCTGTAATCAATCAGAACTGTCTGCCCAAAAGGTAATAGCTCAATGACTCTAGTGACCACTTTATGTCCACTTCACGTTTGAACAGTTCCTCTCTGCAGAAAATAGTTTCTGGCTATGCCATTGGATGTTCTTCCCCTTAAGTTTCCTAATACAAGACTGCTCCCAGACAAGCATCATAGGCATCTATTTGGACAAGGTACCCTTTGGTGCAGTAAGTGTTAACACACATGTTTTCATGTGCTGAGGTGTGCTGCATTATGGCAAGCAAAGGTGTCGATGTCTAAAGGTATGCCTCACACAACTTGGTGTAATGATGTAAACAAATAAAAAAAGAAATGATAGTAAACATATATGTTTTAATCCAGTGACTTCAATGATTTTTGAAGACACCTTTTCATTGCCCCATATTAGCATTTAAATAGAAGGGCAAGTAGAAAATTTGAATAAATAGCCCAAAGTTCAAAGCCTGAGTTAATTTAAATGCCAGAATGCAAGTCATAAATCTTCCTCCATCTGTGGAATGAATATGGCCTGCTGTAGGCTTACCTAATGTAACTGCAAAAATTGATAATTACTTTGGTAAACTTTTTTTTTTAAACAATAGTGATGTTCACCTGAACCTGTGACCAAACTGTGGGCGTTCAAGTATTTACATTTAGATTAGATTAGATTAGATTTATTTATTTGTCACATACATGTAGTATGATATGCAGTGAAATGCTTACACGACTGCAAGAAGGAGAGGGAGAAGACAAACTTGATGATGGTAGTGGAGTTGGTAGAGGCCACGCAGTCATATGTGTACAATGAGTACAGCAGGGGGCTCAAAACACAACCCTGAGGGGCTCCAGTGCTGAGGGTGAGGGAGGCTGATACATGTCTGCCCATTCTTACTGCTTGTGGTCTGCCAGTAAGAAAGTTGGAGATCCACTGACACATACATGGGCTAAGCCCCAGGTGTTTCAGCTTGGTGGTGAGTATGGAGGGAATTATAGTGTTGAACGCTGAACTGTAGTCAACAAACAACATCCTGACATAGTTGCCCTTTCTAGTGTCTAAGTGAGTGAGTGATGTGTGAAGGAGATGGGTAATGGCATCATCTGTTGAACGGTTTGGCCGGTAAGCGAACTGTAGTGGATCTAGTGTGTCTGGTAGTGAAGAGATGATGAAGTCTCTGACCAGTCTCTCAAAGCACTTCATCACTATTGAGGTCAGAGCCACAGGGCGGTAATCATTGAGGGAAGCAGGATGGATTTTCTTCGGGACTGGAACAATGATGGACTTTTTAAAGCACGTGGGGATTACCGACTGGTTTAACGAGAGATTGAATATTACTGTGAACACAGGTGCTAG
>NW_017307229.1:384203-405115 GCF_000935625.1 Nanorana parkeri
AAAAAAAAAAAAGGTACTATAGCCCAATACAAAGGGAGGGAGCCGCCTATACAGGGAGGTACCAGAGCTGGTCCAGGTAGGAAGGTAGGGGAGAGTACAGATGTGAGGAATTTTTAGGCGCAATCCTGACCCCTGCACTGTGTACGTAGCGTACTTTTGATGGTGGGAGGGCTCTTGACATCTGCTGTATTGGGAGTGGGGTGCTCTGGATGTCTGCTTATAATTATTATGAGAATAATTTAATTCCATGCCAGTTGAAAAGGAGGGTTGCAGACTGCTGGTATCGTCCACAGGAGAACTTTATTGAGGACACCATGATTACTATTACTATGATAATAAAGAGTAGATGCATAGTCCTATACAACCGGCCCTTTGAGGGTAACCATACTGCTGATGCGGCCCCCGATGAATTTGAGTTTGCCACCCCTGATCTAGTGTGTCTGGTAGTGAAGAGATGATGAAGTCTCTAAACCAGTCTCTCAAAGCACCTTATCACTATTGAGGTCAGAGCCACAGGGCGGTAATCATTGAGGGAAGCAGGATGGATTTTCTTCGGGACTGGAACAATGATGGACTTTTTAAAGCACGTGGGGATTACCGACTGGTTTAACGAGAGATTGAATATTACTGTGAACACAGGTGCTAGCTAGTCAGCGCAGGCTCCGAGGACACGACCTGAGATTCCGTCCGGTCCTGCTGCTTTCCTGGTGTTCACTCTCCTGAAGGCTCTCCTCACGTCATGCTCGGAAATGACGAACGCGTTCCCAGAATTGGCATTTTCTTCCTGTCTGCAGCTGTTACCGTTAGCTGCAGCCTCGAAACGAGCGAAGAAGATGTCCAGCTCGTCTGCCAAGGACGCGTCCGCATTCATCATGCCGGATGTTGGTGCTTTATAGTCCGTCATTGTCCTTAGTCCCTGCCACAGGCTTCTAGAGTCACTCTGTTGGAACTGTGCCTCCAGTTTTCTTCCGTAGCGCTGCTTCACTTCTTTTACCGCTTTTCGGACCCTGTACGACGCAGCCTTAAACAAGCCCATATCCCCCGACTCAAGTCCCGCATTATAGGCTGCGGTACGAGATCTCAGAGCATCGCGGATGGTCTTATCCACCCACGGCTTCTGATTGGGAAACATTCTGATGGTCTTTTTCGGTATGATGTCATCTACCAGTTTCCCAATAAATCCCACAACCGCTTCCGTAAACACGTTGATGTCATCAGAGCTGCATTGGAACATGTCCCAGTCTGCGTCATCGAGTGCGCCCTGTAGAGCGGCCTCCAATGGGTCTGTCCAGCGTGCAACCTCCCTCTGAGCCGAAACTTCCTGTATAAGCCTTTGTTTGTATTTTGGCATGAGGAAGATGGCTATATGATCTGATTTCCCAAATGGGGGGCGAGGTTGTGCCCTGTAACCCTCTTTGACTGTCGTGTAACAATGGTCCAGTGTTCTTTCACCCCTGGTGGGGCAGGAGATGTGCTGATAAAAGTTTGGCGCTGTGCGTTTGAGGTTGGCGCTGTTAAAGTCCCCTGCCACAATAAGCGCAGCGTCCTGGTGTTGTGTTTGGTGCTGTATGAGTGCCTCATGCAGCTCGCATAAAGCAGTGTCCGTGTCTGCTTGGGGTGGAATATAAACAGCGCTGACTATGACCGATGTAAACTCCCGAGGAAGGTAAAAAGGACAACATTTGACTGCTAATAGTTCCAGGTTGGGTGTGCAGGAGCGTGTGAGAGGAACGACACTTGCGCTGTTACACCAGCTACTGTTTACCATTAGACACACGCTGCCTCCCCTTGACTTCCCCGAATCCAAAGTTCTATCCATGCGGTGAACCGAGAAGAACTCGGCCGGCTGGATGGCATGATCCGGTACCGCTGGGCTTAGCCATGTCTCGGTGAAGCAGAGGAGATTGCAGTCCCGAATATCTCTCTGAAACTTTACCCTGGCCCTGATGTCATCGAGCTTGTTTTCCAGCGACTGGACGTTGGCAAGCAGGATGCTTGGCAGAGGTGTGCAGTGTGCACGGGCTCTCAGCCTGTTCCTAATCCCGGCTCGTTTTCCCCGGGGCGCTGCTTCGGTTTGCGTCCTTTGTTCTCCCACAGGATCTCACTCGGCCAGCTTGGATCCGGGGTTAAAACCGTCAAGTTGTGAGTACAGATAGAAATAAGAACATCTCTATCGTACTTGATACACTCCATTGTAAGGAATTGACCAGTTTAAATGTCCTTGAAGTCAATTTAAAACAGAAAATAGGAACAGTGGATCAGAGCAGTCGTGACGGCAGCCGACTACACCGGCGCCATCTTGGGTGTGTTCACGTTAAGGATATACATTCTTATATCCTTAACGTGAAGCGAATGACATTTAAAACAGGCCCTCACCGACCTCTGTAGCTGCAGGTACTGTGGAACAATTTTTCCTCACAGCAGAGCCGCCGATGACCTCTTAAAAGCATATCTCAACCTGTTTCTCCCCAGCAGTGACTTGATAGCCCTCCATCCTTCTAATCTGCAATGGAAACACAAAGCAAGTGCTTTGAATGTGGGGAACGGGGAATTGAGCTGCTGGGGTACTTGAAGGACTTCAAGGCTTCTGCTGTCAACTTTGAGGATGAATTTCTCCTCAGTGCCTGCAGCTACAGAAGTCAGTGATTTGTTAAGAATATATAAATACTTATGGACTATGTCCATAGTCAGGCTGTCACAGCTTCACTATAAAGTGGATCTGCCATCAGATATATATTTTTAAAAATGCATGTCACTGGCAATGTCTGTTTTTTTTTTCTCACTTTGTTCAGGCATCATTTAGTGTCAATATCTACTTCCTGGACTAGGATTCTGGCCTAGAGATGACATGGTCATGTAAATCCTGGTAGCTGTACAGGTCATCATTGTGTTCACATATCTGACACACACCAGTACCCTGTAGTAGCCTCTCATCTTCTGATTTGCTACAGACTTAAAATGCTGCAGTCTGATCACTGGGGGGTAGGAGACTGAGGAAATGCTTCCTTCTGCCTGCAGAAGACTGATTACTTCATTTTAGCACAAGCAAAGTCACCTTCCTGGAGTTCAAAAACTGTTTTTTATTAATACAGCTTTTTTGAAAAATTATATTGTTATTGTATATTGTAACAGGTCAAAAATGTATGAAATGCAAATGTGTAAAGTTAATGAGAAATCAATTTGAGCTCTTAGAGAAACAAATCTACCAATAGGCTGAATCGCTTGCAAATACTGAGAAGACATAACACATCCTTATGAAATGGAACAACTGCCCTTGAAATTCTATAAAATATGTACATGTATTTTTTTTTGTTCAGAAATCACTAGTTTGGGAACTCAATAAATATGATTTTTGATTTAAAGGCTAAGTTTACATTTCTGACCATGTTTCCACCACACAGCCACTTCATCCGTTCACAGATCCTTTGACAGGATCAGTGAATGAAGAAACTACAAGTCATCAGCCACTGCCTAAGAGGGACTTCTACTTCTCCATGGAATAGTAGTGTGGCGACATTACTGCACTTGTAGTACACTGACACTTCCTATATCCCTACTGAATGTCTTTACCTTGATACAGATATGCAGGAATAGAAGAATCTTCAGGAGCATTGCACCTGCGAAAATGTTTGCAATGCTTTTATGCAAAAACAATAATAAATTACATTTTTTCTTTTAAATTTCTTTATCTATTTATGTATTTATTTTCAAAAGTTAGAATTTCATTTAAAAAATAACATAAGACTGCCAATGAGGGTTTATGGTCCACGTAACTTGACATTTATGTAGTTTTGTGACTTGCTTGACATTTACCAGCAAATTTAACACTAAAAAAATAAAGGTTACATTTTAGTAACTGAACTCATGAGCGCTCAAACATATCTTCTGCTTATATAATGTCAGTATATTTCCCCAGGTTTAATTACACCTAATAGTCACACAAAATGTTCTCTGAACCTTGGAATGACACTGCCGCTTTTTGTATTGCATTCCCAGTATGTGTTCATATGAGGTAGGGACCTTAGATTGTAAGCTCCATGGGGGCAGGGGCAGATGTAAATGAATGTTATGCAAAGTGCAGCATAAATTGACAACACGATATAATAATCATCATCATCATAATAACCACCAGTGAACATGCTATAAATATATGTGCAAATGCATAGACATATTGGCAAAGCATAACTATTTGCAAGTGCTTTGCTTTTTTCAATTTTTACAAAGCCCACAAATAGTGATTTCCACCTTTTTTCAGTTCAGATTTGTATTTGCTTTTTTTAAATTAAATATTGTTTATAAAAAATACAGTAGATTATCTGCTTACGAATACAATATTGATAGCCAGTGCTGATTTACATGAAATCCTTGGGCCCGTAAATGTAAACGGTTAGTTATTTTAATAGCCTGTGTAAAATATTTTCTTTTTTAGCAATGTAGTGAAGAAGAATGAATTATTGATTCAAAAGCTGCCAAGAACAAAAAAAAAAGACAAAATGACAGCAGGATGTGGGAGCCAGCATCATTATTATAACAGGTTGGAATGGTCTACTACATTGCCAAGAGAGGCATGCAGTGATTAAGGAGATTTCAAGGTAAAGAGTACCTTCTCCTCTGTAAAGCAGTGTTTCTGTTCCAGAAATGTTCTGGTGTACTATCTTAATGGGACAGTCCATTCAAAAATGTTTTATTTATGTATAGTGGGATCTGGAAATTCTTTTCTCACTCCCTGTCTGAGGAAACTGTGGTCACTAGAACACTAAGTGAGGGGGAAATCCCTCTAATGCTTCCTTTCTCAACACAGAGGAGCCCTTGACATAACTTTCCGGTCTCAGGGAAGCCCTCGTAGTAATAACATCTACAGCTCAGGTTACATTACATTAGTGTAAAGTGTATGCTGAGAGACAAGAATAAATAAAAGGAAAAAAGAATTGTGGGGTACATAGGGTTTTTGACATCCATGGTTGCTTTGTACGACAAAATGATTTTCAATAATGATAATGGAACAGTATAACAGACATCTCAACTCTCCCGGATGTTCCGGGAGTCTCCTGCTATTAGAAAGCGGGTCCTGGACACCCGTGAGAGAAAAATGTTCTCCCATAAAGATTTACTCTGCTTTATCTAGCAGAGTAAACCTTTCCCTGCTATCTGGGGTTTTTTGTTTTTTTTTTACATCGGGGCCGCCGGCTGTCGTCAGTCAGAGAAAAAAACAACAACATAGGAATGAATAGCTAGATTGCTATTGGCTATTTCAATTTGCAATAGCCAAGTGCAGACTAGCTATTGCACCCACTCACTGCTGCTGTCAATCAGCAGAGATGGACCTGAAGTTCTCCATCAGGTCCTCCTCTGCTGATTGACAGCAGCAGAGGGCAAGTGCAAAAGCTAGTCTGCTATTGGCTATTGCAAATTAAAATTGCCAATAGCAATCTAGCTATTCATTCCTATGCAGGTGTCAGAATACTAAAAAAAAAACCCAGCAGATAGCAAGGGAAGCAATAGCTTCTTTGCTATCTGCCATCATTTCTGGGGGCGACAGAGGGCACCTCCCTGAAATGAGAAGGACACCTCCCTGAAATGACTTTTTTCAGGTTGGGATCCCTTGTGTAATTATAAAGGTTATGGAGAGAAGGGACTGAAAGAATCAAAAAGCCTTCCAACCAAATACTGAAGGTGGTCAGATGAGGACTTAGTCAGGGTCAGGAATTATTCCTGGGATGGAGAGCCTAGGAGGAACTTCGTCTGCTGGAGGTACCGGAGATGCCAGGATGAGCTTGGACATTAGAGAGAAGTCTAGTGTCTCACCCAGGGGAGATCTCAAAATGTCTGCTAACCAACTACGGTTCTCTAACACAGTGTCACTGCATTTTCAGTGTAAACGGCCTCTACACAGTGAAGCTGGAAAGCATTTGGTGAGTCTGAAAATCTGTGTTCCCTAGATGTCTGCAGCCCTAACCCTCTCTCCCTATTTTTTACCTTTCATTTAATAAAGCATTATAAAGCCCTTAAAGCAACTTGCGCCTAATTTCACTTTACACATCCCGCATTCCAGCTAAGGACTAATCCCTGAAGTGAAATGTCAGCTCCTCCTGCCCATAGAAATCTGGGGGCACTACACACTTCTCATTCCATCACATTATCAGGGCTGGCGTGTTTTGAACATCTATATATAGGAGAACCACTCCATTTGCCCTAATTATTTTAATCCAAACAACTTTCTAGATACACATTGAGGTCAAGGATTGAACAGATGGTAAGTCAACAGAATGCACTTTAACCATATGAACACCTATGGTGGCAAGTGGCAACATTTAAAAAATTGTAACAGCTATTCAGCCCGTACAGTGGATTATGGGGAGGTGAAGCCAGAAAATCAAAGGTAGAGCAGATTTTAAAGTTAGCTCATCCCTGCTCATAGTAAAGGCTTATAAAGCCCAATCATGCTAACTTGGAATTCTGCACAAAACATGTACAAATGGCTTCAGGACTAAATAGTTATTAAAGCAAATTCATCTTTTGTTGGCAAGGAATTCAGCCAACAACTTATTTTGAACAATATTAAAAACATAAAGAATAGAGAGAATAGGGATAGCTTTACAAATATACAACACACGACCACACTACATAATAGGGATCTACTTAAATAACTATAATTAACTTGCCATCTTAAATTAAAACTGCAGTCTTATGAAAAGGATAATCCCGGACGATTTAATATTGCAGCAATTTTCTGATGATTACTGCCACAGGACATCAAATACAACACTGTCCAGAAAGAGGCACATTATTTATATTTATTTACCCTAAATTGTGGCTGTTTTACTTTCCCACTCTGTATATCATTTCGGAAATTTTCAGACAATGTATGCAAAATGAACATACAGTATATATTTTATGGTCATCTGAAGGAAATTCAATTATATCTTTATCATGATGGGGATATGTATATAAATACCTTTTTCCAGGTGCCTTTGGTCCAATCTATTGGCTGCTTCCATATAGAGAGACAGTGTAGAAGAAGGCATAGTTAGTCAGCTATGAAGAAAGGATCAGTTGTAGGAAGACCACAGGAAAAGCTGTTGTCTAGTCCTGTGCCTGGTGTTTGCCTTTTCGGGCACTGCATCCACAGTTAAGGACATCTTTAATGGGTTGGGTTTTACACAATACAATAATGCAGGCACTGAACAGCTTAAAGCAGTTAGGGCCTAGATGCAGGCACCCTGATTATAGTGGCAGTCATGTTGCATGTGCTTTATGTGTAATGGACTGTAATAAAACATATGAAACTTACTTAGTCTCAGGAAAACAATCTTATCTACTGCACAATGACCACTAGAGGGATGGTTGCATATGTAGTGCTGTAGGTAAAATGGTGGAAGATCACCACAACTAAAGCTATCATGCCAATTGTACTGTACCTATTATTTTTTGGGGCCTAGTGCAAAATAACAGGAGTCACAGCCACAATTACATCATCAATTATTGGCATCATGAAGAATACACAGATCATTTTTGTTCAGATTGAGACCTATATGATCCTCATTGATCCTGGTTCACCTAATGGCCTAGAAAGGTCTCTAAGAGCATCTGTGTAATAACAGTAATATGTGAAGGCTTCAGAAAATATGGTTCCAGTTTGAGATCAACTCAGACATCAAATCTAAAGACAGCCTTACAATCCCCATAGTGTATAAAAGCTATATATAGTAATGATTGCGACACTTAAAGTGACATTAAAGGCAAAAAAATGTTTCCCTCCCCCCCCCATGTAAATGTTAGCACTTACCTCAAATGATGTCTCTTTTTCCGATCTTCCTCTTCTTTCCCCATGTTTTCATCTGTCCCTCCAGCGGTGCGACGTCACTCCGATCCAGCGCTGACTGCCCTGTCTCTCCGATCCAGCGGTGTCTGCAGGCGGGTGCACGCGTCCATAGACTTACCTTGCGTCTCTGCTCGTCTCCCGGCTGAGAATCGGAACTGCGCATGCGCCCGCCCCAAGATCCTTTGCGGCCGTACGAGCAGTTCCTGATTCTCGGCGCGGGAGCGAGCGGCAACCACACAGCCACTTCATCCGTTCACAGATCCTTTGACAGGATCAGTGAATGAAGAAACTACAAGTCATCAGCCACTGCCTAAGAGGGACTTCTACTTCTCCATGGAATAGTAGTGTGGCGACATTACTGCACTTGTAGTACACTGACACTTCCTATATCCCTACTGAATGTCTTTACCTTGATACAGATATGCAGGAATAGAAGAATCTTCAGGAGCATTGCACCTGCGAAAATGTTTGCAATGCTTTTATGCAAAAACAATAATAAATTACATTTTTTCTTTTAAATTTCTTTATCTATTTATGTATTTATTTTCAAAAGTTAGAATTTCATTTAAAAAATAACATAAGACTGCCAATGAGGGTTTATGGTCCACGTAACTTGACATTTATGTAGTTTTGTGACTTGCTTGACATTTACCAGCAAATTTAACACTAAAAAAATAAAGGTTACATTTTAGTAACTGAACTCATGAGCGCTCAAACATATCTTCTGCTTATATAATGTCAGTATATTTCCCCAGGTTTAATTACACCTAATAGTCACACAAAATGTTCTCTGAACCTTGGAATGACACTGCCGCTTTTTGTATTGCATTCCCAGTATGTGTTCATATGAGGTAGGGACCTTAGATTGTAAGCTCCATGGGGGCAGGGGCAGATGTAAATGAATGTTATGCAAAGTGCAGCATAAATTGACAACACGATATAATAATCATCATCATCATAATAACCACCAGTGAACATGCTATAAATATATGTGCAAATGCATAGACATATTGGCAAAGCATAACTATTTGCAAGTGCTTTGCTTTTTTCAATTTTTACAAAGCCCACAAATAGTGATTTCCACCTTTTTTCAGTTCAGATTTGTATTTGCTTTTTTTAAATTAAATATTGTTTATAAAAAATACAGTAGATTATCTGCTTACGAATACAATATTGATAGCCAGTGCTGATTTACATGAAATCCTTGGGCCCGTAAATGTAAACGGTTAGTTATTTTAATAGCCTGTGTAAAATATTTTCTTTTTTAGCAATGTAGTGAAGAAGAATGAATTATTGATTCAAAAGCTGCCAAGAACAAAAAAAAAAGACAAAATGACAGCAGGATGTGGGAGCCAGCATCATTATTATAACAGGTTGGAATGGTCTACTACATTGCCAAGAGAGGCATGCAGTGATTAAGGAGATTTCAAGGTAAAGAGTACCTTCTCCTCTGTAAAGCAGTGTTTCTGTTCCAGAAATGTTCTGGTGTACTATCTTAATGGGACAGTCCATTCAAAAATGTTTTATTTATGTATAGTGGGATCTGGAAATTCTTTTCTCACTCCCTGTCTGAGGAAACTGTGGTCACTAGAACACTAAGTGAGGGGGAAATCCCTCTAATGCTTCCTTTCTCAACACAGAGGAGCCCTTGACATAACTTTCCGGTCTCAGGGAAGCCCTCGTAGTAATAACATCTACAGCTCAGGTTACATTACATTAGTGTAAAGTGTATGCTGAGAGACAAGAATAAATAAAAGGAAAAAAGAATTGTGGGGTACATAGGGTTTTTGACATCCATGGTTGCTTTGTACGACAAAATGATTTTCAATAATGATAATGGAACAGTATAACAGACATCTCAACTCTCCCGGATGTTCCGGGAGTCTCCTGCTATTAGAAAGCGGGTCCTGGACACCCGTGAGAGAAAAATGTTCTCCCATAAAGATTTACTCTGCTTTATCTAGCAGAGTAAACCTTTCCCTGCTATCTGGGGTTTTTTGTTTTTTTTTTACATCGGGGCCGCCGGCTGTCGTCAGTCAGAGAAAAAAACAACAACATAGGAATGAATAGCTAGATTGCTATTGGCTATTTCAATTTGCAATAGCCAAGTGCAGACTAGCTATTGCACCCACTCACTGCTGCTGTCAATCAGCAGAGATGGACCTGAAGTTCTCCATCAGGTCCTCCTCTGCTGATTGACAGCAGCAGAGGGCAAGTGCAAAAGCTAGTCTGCTATTGGCTATTGCAAATTAAAATTGCCAATAGCAATCTAGCTATTCATTCCTATGCAGGTGTCAGAATACTAAAAAAAAAACCCAGCAGATAGCAAGGGAAGCAATAGCTTCTTTGCTATCTGCCATCATTTCTGGGGGCGACAGAGGGCACCTCCCTGAAATGAGAAGGACACCTCCCTGAAATGACTTTTTTCAGGTTGGGATCCCTTGTGTAATTATAAAGGTTATGGAGAGAAGGGACTGAAAGAATCAAAAAGCCTTCCAACCAAATACTGAAGGTGGTCAGATGAGGACTTAGTCAGGGTCAGGAATTATTCCTGGGATGGAGAGCCTAGGAGGAACTTCGTCTGCTGGAGGTACCGGAGATGCCAGGATGAGCTTGGACATTAGAGAGAAGTCTAGTGTCTCACCCAGGGGAGATCTCAAAATGTCTGCTAACCAACTACGGTTCTCTAACACAGTGTCACTGCATTTTCAGTGTAAACGGCCTCTACACAGTGAAGCTGGAAAGCATTTGGTGAGTCTGAAAATCTGTGTTCCCTAGATGTCTGCAGCCCTAACCCTCTCTCCCTATTTTTTACCTTTCATTTAATAAAGCATTATAAAGCCCTTAAAGCAACTTGCGCCTAATTTCACTTTACACATCCCGCATTCCAGCTAAGGACTAATCCCTGAAGTGAAATGTCAGCTCCTCCTGCCCATAGAAATCTGGGGGCACTACACACTTCTCATTCCATCACATTATCAGGGCTGGCGTGTTTTGAACATCTATATATAGGAGAACCACTCCATTTGCCCTAATTATTTTAATCCAAACAACTTTCTAGATACACATTGAGGTCAAGGATTGAACAGATGGTAAGTCAACAGAATGCACTTTAACCATATGAACACCTATGGTGGCAAGTGGCAACATTTAAAAAATTGTAACAGCTATTCAGCCCGTACAGTGGATTATGGGGAGGTGAAGCCAGAAAATCAAAGGTAGAGCAGATTTTAAAGTTAGCTCATCCCTGCTCATAGTAAAGGCTTATAAAGCCCAATCATGCTAACTTGGAATTCTGCACAAAACATGTACAAATGGCTTCAGGACTAAATAGTTATTAAAGCAAATTCATCTTTTGTTGGCAAGGAATTCAGCCAACAACTTATTTTGAACAATATTAAAAACATAAAGAATAGAGAGAATAGGGATAGCTTTACAAATATACAACACACGACCACACTACATAATAGGGATCTACTTAAATAACTATAATTAACTTGCCATCTTAAATTAAAACTGCAGTCTTATGAAAAGGATAATCCCGGACGATTTAATATTGCAGCAATTTTCTGATGATTACTGCCACAGGACATCAAATACAACACTGTCCAGAAAGAGGCACATTATTTATATTTATTTACCCTAAATTGTGGCTGTTTTACTTTCCCACTCTGTATATCATTTCGGAAATTTTCAGACAATGTATGCAAAATGAACATACAGTATATATTTTATGGTCATCTGAAGGAAATTCAATTATATCTTTATCATGATGGGGATATGTATATAAATACCTTTTTCCAGGTGCCTTTGGTCCAATCTATTGGCTGCTTCCATATAGAGAGACAGTGTAGAAGAAGGCATAGTTAGTCAGCTATGAAGAAAGGATCAGTTGTAGGAAGACCACAGGAAAAGCTGTTGTCTAGTCCTGTGCCTGGTGTTTGCCTTTTCGGGCACTGCATCCACAGTTAAGGACATCTTTAATGGGTTGGGTTTTACACAATACAATAATGCAGGCACTGAACAGCTTAAAGCAGTTAGGGCCTAGATGCAGGCACCCTGATTATAGTGGCAGTCATGTTGCATGTGCTTTATGTGTAATGGACTGTAATAAAACATATGAAACTTACTTAGTCTCAGGAAAACAATCTTATCTACTGCACAATGACCACTAGAGGGATGGTTGCATATGTAGTGCTGTAGGTAAAATGGTGGAAGATCACCACAACTAAAGCTATCATGCCAATTGTACTGTACCTATTATTTTTTGGGGCCTAGTGCAAAATAACAGGAGTCACAGCCACAATTACATCATCAATTATTGGCATCATGAAGAATACACAGATCATTTTTGTTCAGATTGAGACCTATATGATCCTCATTGATCCTGGTTCACCTAATGGCCTAGAAAGGTCTCTAAGAGCATCTGTGTAATAACAGTAATATGTGAAGGCTTCAGAAAATATGGTTCCAGTTTGAGATCAACTCAGACATCAAATCTAAAGACAGCCTTACAATCCCCATAGTGTATAAAAGCTATATATAGTAATGATTGCGACACTTAAAGTGACATTAAAGGCAAAAAAATGTTTCCCTCCCCCCCCCATGTAAATGTTAGCACTTACCTCAAATGATGTCTCTTTTTCCGATCTTCCTCTTCTTTCCCCATGTTTTCATCTGTCCCTCCAGCGGTGCGACGTCACTCCGATCCAGCGCTGACTGCCCTGTCTCTCCGATCCAGCGGTGTCTGCAGGCGGGTGCACGCGTCCATAGACTTACCTTGCGTCTCTGCTCGTCTCCCGGCTGAGAATCGGAACTGCGCATGCGCCCGCACCAAGATCCTTTGCGGCCGTACGAGCAGTTCCTGATTCTCGGCGCGGGAGCGAGCGGCAATGGCGTGGTAAGTTTAAACTGATTTTAAGCGTTTTTTTTTTTTTTCTTACACTTCTTGCCTATATCTACTGCATGCTAGCAGTAGATATAGGCAAAAAAAATGGAGGGTTTAGAACCCCTTTAAAGTGATATTAAAGTCACAACATTTTTAAGCTATTTCAACTGCTGATTAAATCACTTGAAAAGGATGATGCTCCTTGATGTTTAAAAGTTGTATTTTCCTTTCCCTTGCAGGGTCCTATGGAGCTACATTTGTGTGTGCTAGTAAGCCATGTGTGTTTCCAAGCAAGGCAAGCCACTCCCCTGGTCCACACTCTTCCCTCCATCATTCTCTCTTCTCTAAGCCAGTAGTTGGACGCGTGCTGGAAACTGCTCTGTTACTTGTTCTCTTGTACTGGACAGGAAGTTCAGGGAAGCTGAGCTGAGAGAGTTGGAGTCAGCTGTGCAGAAACATGATAACTGGAAGTGTTTGGGCAAAAATGGAAAGAAATACTTTGCTGGGCAATATATATTTGTTTGAAAAAAGTTTGAGAGTTTAATACTACTTTAAAGCAAAATGTAATTAACCCTTGCAGTGGGGCTACCCACGCAGTGCGAGGGTTAACTGCTTGTTTGTGTCTAGTGCTGAAAATAAAAAAAAGTTATACTCACCCGATCCTCAGGAGCCGGCTTGCTCTTAGACTGCTCCTTCCAGCATCCCTCCGCTGCAGCAGTCTAAGGATCTTTGAGACATTGTGTCCAATATAGTGCCAGTATGATGCTACTTTCTCTCACACTCCATCCCTGCTGTACATGGACTACAAGAACCTGATACCAGGTCACATTCAGGTACTTACTTGAGTTTAAAAAATGTATGTAATGATGGTTACAGAGCCGCAATCTTTTATATTTGCCCAGGGTTCAGTTTTAAACAATGGAATTTCACACAATAACAGGATGGCTGCCTTCTATGTAATGATACAGCGACAATTACTTAACTGTATGGAGGGTCTGTGACTGTGATTTATAAAGCAAAGTTATAACAAAGCGGCAAAGCCAGTGAGTCAAGGTTACAGTATATGCTTTTGTTGTTTTCTCAGTGTTATAGTCTTCTTACAGAGACCACTGCAACATTATTGTCTAAAAAGCATACAGGTAAACAATGGTAGCTTGTCGTCAAAGTATTGCATTGAGTCAATTGAAAAATAAACCAAAAGGCAAAACTTTTTTCAAATTTGGATAGAGCGGTGAGAGGTTAGAACTACTGTCAGGTATCCTCCTCGCTACTTGCCTATTCACAAAATGCCTTGCGTTTTTCTAAAAACATACAAGGCATTCTGATTGGAGGAGGAGGGGAGCGGGCAGAACACCTTGTATTCTTTGAGAAAAGTACAAGGCATTATGTGAATGGGCAGATCGTGAGGAGGGGTGGGGATGTGACTGGAGGACTTCACTGCTCCAATCACATCCACATGCAGCAGCCGGCATGCTGCAAGATAAGATTTTTATAGTTTGCAGATGCTCACACATCCATCCCTGGAACTGCAAGAGGCTGATACTAGGTAGAATTCACACACTTGCACACAGGTTGCAGACAAAAAAAAACATTTAAAGATGCATTCATGATTACAAAGCTGCATTAATGTGTGTCTTTTATATCTGCCTAGTGTTCAGCTTCACACAACCAAAACAACTTTGTGAGATGGTAAAGAGAGACACCATTTGGCACAAAGTAGGTAGGCAAAGGACATGTTCCACCATTCCCTCATTACGTGGACCATGAAGAATTGCTTTGCAAACAATGACTGGTTAAAGTGCTTTTTATCACTACTATGTTTTTTCAATACAGGCGGTCCCCGGGTTACATACAAGATAGGGACTTTAGGTTTGTACTTAAGTTGAATTTGTATGTAAGTCGGAACAGGTACATTTTTTAAGTGTAACTCAAGCCAAAACATTTTTTTTTTAGTTGTTTCTGTTGTTCAGAAGATAATAATATAATTAAAAACATTTTTTATTTAAAATGACACAAGCAAAAAAAGTTTTTTTCTATTTTGAATTTTATTTTATCAACTTTATGTTTTATTATTTGTTTGCATTTTTAATTTTGATTTATTTAACTTTTTCTTTACTTCTTTTAAACATTTTTGTCTTTTTAATTAAACTTTTTTTATTTTTTTTAAACCTTTTTATTTTTTTTAATGCTGGGAGCCATAGCCAGCCTGCTATTGGATATTTCAAATTTCAATAGCCAATAGGAGGCTGGCTATTGCATCTGCCCACTGCCTGCTGTCAATCAGCAGGGGAGGGGCCTGAAGCAGAAAGTTCTCTATCAGGTCCCCCCATACTGATTGACAGCAGACAGTGGGCGCGTGCAATAGTCAGCTTGCTATTGTATTTTACAATATTCAATAGCAGGCCGGGTATGGCTCCCAGCCTGCAATGAAGAGTAAGCAGGGGGCGGGGCAGAAGAGCCGCGGCCGGACCAGGAGACCGGAGGATCGTCTGGACCGGGGAAGCCGACGGAACGTCTGAAGAGGAAGCCGGCACATCAGCGGAGGTACATGGGGCATCGGCGGTATGCAGCGGTCTGTGTCCCCGCTGCCTCCGCCAACACAGGTGCGGAGAGCAGCGGGGATCTGAAAGGACACAGGCCGCTGCAGCCACAGTTCTCCTAAATATACCGGCGGCTGTACATTTAGGAGAACTGCGGACCCCGTTCGTAAGTACGGATTGTACGTAAGTCGGACGTCCGTAACCCGGGGGCTGCCTGTACTGGCTTTTCAAAATAACAAATGCAATAATTCAGAGGTTTGATGAAAGGTTTATTGTAGTATAACAATCTCTGTAGTTAAATAATATTTTTTTTTTCTAGAGATGCATACATCAGACCATAAAGAGGGACAACTGAAGAGGACAGGGGGATTAGGTGTCAGGATGCCAGGGGCGTCGCCCCCCCACGAGGTCAGAGGGTACGGCATAGGGTACAGACCTCCCTTCAGCCAGGTTCCAAAAGGGACAGAACCTCCATATAGTGGACAGTAAGGAGTTATACATTTGTAATTGCAAATTTTGTGTCTCCTGTTATTGACTTGTAGTCTTGTAACTTGTAACCGGCTGTAAAGTTCCCATGGAGGCTGGCCTGTCTACTCCCTGCATTCAGGGCTGATACCTAACACACTGTCCAGGCTCCTTGAAGAGGGTAAAACTATCCGTTAAAGCCAAACTGAACCTTCAGTTTAACAGACCGCAGCCAACCGTCCAAGTTCTGAAAGTAAACAAACCCTGGAATTTGAGCTATATGTTTATTCAACCGTAATCTACCTTTTCAGTGTCCAAACAAATCAAACGCCAAAGATCTCCAATAATAATCCAAGCTTTATTAAAATTAGGGATGCACCGATACTGTTTTTTCGGTATTGAGTACGATTACCCATATTTATATTTCGGTACTCGCCAATGCCAAGTACCGATACCAGTACTTCTGCTAGCATGGAGCCGGCTTCCCGGGCAATCAGGAAGCCAGGCGGCGTGTCATTACCTGCCGGCTCCCGGCTTCCCAGCTAATCAGCATGGAGCCGGTTTCCCGGCCAATCAGCATGGAGCCAGCCAATTAGCATGGAGTCGGCTTCCCGGCCAAATCAGCATGGAGCCAGCCAAACAGCATGGAGACGGCTTCCCGGCCAATCAGGAAGCCGCCTTCTTGATTGGCTGCAAAGCCGGCTCCATGTTCCCTCGCGGCACTACTGGTCAGAGGAAATCTCCCTCTGACCGGAAGTTCCGGTATCGGGGAAGGTATCGAAGCATTTGGGCGAGTACGAGTAGTTTCCCAAATACTCGGTATCGGCACTGATACTAGTATCTCTGCATCCCTAATTCAATTCCACAATGAAATATCAATATGTGAATATACACCAACACCTCCAACCCCAGTACATCAAAATCCTATAAAGTGTTTGGGCCTATTCATTTGTAATGTACCTTTTTCACATTAAGTGCACCCACACTAATTACATATCATTTTTTAGAGGACACCTAGTGCTTTCCTTTGACATCAAATGTATATAAATTAACCATAATTTAATATAAATAAAATCTAAAATTTTAAGTAAAAAGCCAAAAAGAATCAAACCCAAAAAATACTGAACAGAACTATTTTACTGATCAGAGTGATCACAGCAACAAAACACACAATTTTTTGGTAGAATATAAAAGATGCGGTTACATTGAATAAAAAGATACCAGCAAATGGTCCATAGGTGAAGCTTTAAAAGCCTGCACAGGTCATCATTTTAGAGCTAACCATGAAAATTATAACCCTAGAATTGTTGCTCTCACTCCGACGTTCGTGGTGATGCTTAACATGTGTGGCCCAATCTCGTTTACCTACATGTGCATGCCATATGCGTGCATTTATTTGCATGCAGATAGCGGTGCGGCAGGGGTTGGTTTAAAATTTTTTTTAGATCAGATCACATTCCATGCCATCATAACGGACTGAAGGGGTAAAATAAGCAAAATAAATGTGTTCAATGTCTTACAGTTTGTTTTCATTCTAAAGCGGCCATCAGCTGCAGAGTGGTGCAAATAAACAGTGATTTATTTGCACAATTCCAACACAACCCCTGAGTCAAAACCAGAGCTCTTCAATCAGTGGGGAACATGAACTTTGTTATTTGCAGAGCTATAGGTCTGACTCAGTAGGGTGGGGTCTGACTCTGCAGAGAGACCACTGCTTGCCTACAGAGAGCAAGGGCCCCACTCTGCAGCTGCTGGCACCTTGTATGTTATTTCATGTATATACATTTAATGTATTCGTTATATGAGCTAGTGTTATCGGGACTGGGCTCCGACAGAAGATATGACGCACTGACAGCCTTCACTGACACGGAGAGAAAAAGAGGAAACAAAAATCAAGCTGTCTCTGAGAGGTAAGGCTGCATTGTTACGACAATTCAAGAATGGAGACTGAGGTTGTTACAAAGTATTACAGTAAGCAGGTTCTCCTTAAACAGCTACTAAAAATTTACCCTTTATCTGTGAGTTTAATTTTCCGGGTGGCTTTAAAACGGTCTTTATTAGTAAAGCAAACCTTAAACTTTTATCTTGTTTTACTGAAACACAATATTAAAAAATACATGTACAAAGTATTCCATCTCTTCTTAGCCCATACAAAAATTCATCTTAGTTATTGTAGCACTCTCTGCTCACTTATACATATGCTCCTATCAAAAATAGCCCAGTTTCCATGGTATCCTAATACAGTACTGTGCACTTGGAATGAGTCACACGTACTGTTTAGTGTTGAAGTTATAAGGCAGGGTTTTCTGAGTACTCCAATTGCATCGGAACAGTTATTATTGCATACAAAGCCTTGAACCATAGTTCTGCAGATTAACAATCAGCACTTTGTTTCTTAGTGACGCATGAAAATGTCATGTTGTTATATAGGCAGCTGGCAAATACTTTGTACAGAACATGAATAATTAAAGTCACTATCATAAATTGAACAATGTGTAATGCCAATGTATTAATGTTTTTCTGTGCAATATAGTGGTAGCATTCCTTCACTGATACGTTATTGCTTCTGCATTAGAAAATGCTTTTGATTTTTCCCCCCTAGTGGTCAGAAGGTAAAACATCCTATTATACAACATAATATACGTATACAGAATACAGAATGACATTAAATATAAAAAAGAAACTCTAAAAACATATATTTTTTAAAGCTAATAAAATCATCAAAACCTTTTTCTAATTAATAAACATAATATTAAAGCTAAAATATGCTGCATGCTTACAGTACAATACAATTGCTATATTTTCATAAATAATATACTGTGAGGGGAATTTATCAAAACTGGAGCAGAACAAATCTGGCACAGCTGTGCACGGCAACCAATCAGCTTCTCTTTTTCATTTTCAAATCTTAACTGAACAAACTGAAGAGAGAAGCTGATTGGTTGCCCTTGGCAACTTCTCCAGACTTTGACTTTTGATGAATTCCCCTTTGTATATATTATATAACATTTCAATAAGGCAACATAAATGCTTGTTTAAGGCTTGTATTACTTTACTGATGAAGGCACATTTAAAACCATTAGAAAATTAAACTGACTGAGAAAGAGCTTGATTTTTACACTCTTGTATTCTCTCTATGTCAGACAAGTGTCAGGCTGAAGTAGTGTCTGAACTCAATTTCCAATAGCCTAGACAGTGTGTCAATTATTAGCCCTGAGCTCAGGCAGTAGACAAGCCATCCTCCATGGGAATTTTCCAGCCTGATGTTATGCTGCCATTTATGTTCCGGCTGGGAGAGACTACAAGTCAATAGAAGCACTCACAAAACGCGAAATCCCTAAAAATGCAAAGCTCCCAAACAGAAAGGCTGCACCTCTTTTGAAACCAAATTCCCCCGCCCTTTTTTCCTCCTCAGTTGTCTCTCTTTCTGGTATGATGTATTGTTATGTTATTATTTAGCTACCAAAATTGTTATATCACACTCAACTTTTATTCAGCCTCTGAATTTTTGCATGCTATTTTGAAAAGCCAGTATAGTGGAATCCTATTGGTGACAAAAACCCCTGTACTGATTGCTTCACCTTAATACATGGGATGTTGATTGATCTAGCTATTTTTGTTGACTGTAAATATTTCCCAAATTGCTTACTGTCAGCTACTCTTGGAAAAAATATTAATTAGACAATGTAAAAAAGCTGTTCCTATGGTTTTGTTCTCCTCTTCTTCCTCAGAGATAAGTGGAACTGGCAGTGTCTACGTCCCTTTCCTATAGCAACAGACCTAAATGCACAGCAAGGTTCCAAAGGATGGTCAGATTGTGCCTACAAAGTGATCACACTCTCATGTTTTTGGCATGTTGGTGTTTAAGCAACACCAAACAAAAAGGAACTAGATCAGTAATAAACGAGTATAAGGTTACGGAGTTGCTCACATAGTAAAACCAAGAACTATGCATAAGTAAAAGACAGAATATAGATGTACAGAAAGACCCAATACCTAGTTGCGTCACAAGGGGGGTGCGGCCCACACCAGGTGATACCAAAATGACTGACAGCCATTTTGGTGTCACCCCCTCTTAAAAGTTGGGCACTCGTTTGTGGACTGAGTGCTGAACAGCGGCACAGGAAAGAGGGGGGAACCCGCCAGCATACCTGATCCCACTGGCTCAATATCCCTTCCTCTCTTTACCGGCATCACCAAGATGGCCACTGGCAGTGAAGTACATCACTGCGCATGTGTGAAGGCGTCACAACAGAGACGTCATGATGCATGCACGGCGGTCGCACCAGGTGGCACCCACCCTGGTGCCACTGCTGGCAATATCTCTTGCCAAATAATGTTTTTCTGTGGCTCATGATAAAATGAGCCACAGCCGTCACCAGCTGAAAACTGTCAAATAATGCAAAGGTCATATAATAACTATGACCATGCAATAGAGTTTTACTTAAAAGTGCATCTAAACCCAAAAACAAATATTTGAATTATTGCAGCTTACAAATCCTTAAATGTAGATTCTGCGTTCTTTTTCTTTTTTTTGTATCCCCTTTATTTTCACGTGGAGATAAAATGGAGCCACATTTCTAAAGGTTTGTTTGTTGTTACTTTAAAGATATGGGTAAAGTTCCTCTTTAACCACCTCCCGTCCAGCTGTTCCTGGATGTAACAGGCTGTGTAAATACGGCCTGTTAGACCCGCCCACCTGCGCACGGTGCGTGCGAGCGGGAAACAACAAAATGTAAAAATAGGCAGCCATGCCTGTTTACATACAAGCGATCCACCGGCTGTAGAGTTGGTGGATCGCTTGTATGGGGTGCCGATCGGAGTGCCCCCCTCCGCAGCCCCCCCCCTCCCGCTGGTCCTGGGCTCCGCTGTGCCCGGTGCGAGCCCGGGACCAGCATGGTGGCTCTCTGACAGGGGATCAGAGGGAGATCGGTACACAATCTCCCTCCAGTCCCCTCTTCGGTGTCAGAATGCGGAAGTGATGTATACTACATCACTTCCGCATTCTTGTGTCACTCTCCAGCTTCAGAAGCTGATGAAGCAGATCTGTGCTTCATCAGCTTCTTTGGGGGTCGCTAGGTAACATTAGGGGTCTTGGAGACCCCTGATGTCTCCATAAAGAGGACCTGTCACATATATTTGCTATCACATAGTAGGGTTTCTTAGCCCCCCTATGTGATAACAATAAAGTTAAGTG
>NW_017307229.1:407683-432817 GCF_000935625.1 Nanorana parkeri
CCCCCCCTCCCGCTGGTCCTGGGCTCCGCTGTGCCCGGTGCGAGCCCGGGACCAGCATGGTGGCTCTCTGACAGGGGATCAGAGGGAGATCGGTACACAATCTCCCTCCAGTCCCCTCTTCGGTGTCAGAATGCGGAAGTGATGTATCCTACATCACTTCCGCCTTCTTGTGTCACTCTCCAGCTTCAGAAGCTGATGAAGCAGATCTGTGCTTCATCAGCTTCTTTGGGGGTCGCTAGGTAACATTAGGGGTCTTGGAGACCCCTGATGTCTCCATAAAGAGGACCTGTCACATATATTTGCTATCACATAGTAGGGTTTCTTAGCCCCCCTATGTGATAACAATAAAGTTAAGTGGAAAAAAAAATAGGAAAACAAATTAAAGTTGCCAAAAAAATTTAAAGTCACACATGAAAAAGAATTTTAAAAAACACAACATTTTTTTAAAGTCCCCACGCATATATACACGCGTGCAAACATGCGTCGGGTGCGCATACGTGCAAAAACGACGATTGCGCCCATTACGCCGCACATGTTAAATATTGATGCGAACGTCGCAGTGAGAGCAATAATTCTAGGGCCATTAATCACTGATAACACTAAACTGATGAGCGGTAAAAGCTTTTAAAGCATTGCCTATGGTCAATTTTGGGTGTGGCAGTTTTTTGCGATGTCGTGGGTGCGAAAGCTCTACATGTTTGGTGTCTCTTTACCCGACGTGACCCCGTCTTTTATATTTTACCAAAAAATTAATTTTTCCTTAATATAGTAAAAAATAAAAACCCCGGTGGTAATTAAATACCACCAAAAGAAAGTGCTATTTGTCCCCAAAAACTGGTATAAAATTAATTTTAGTATAGTGTTGCATGATGGAATAAATGTCAGTCAAAGTACCGCAGTGCTGAATACTGAAAAATGGCCTGGCCAGGAAGGGGGTGTAAACACTTGGTCAGCAAGTGGTTAAATGGTTTGTCACAACTCTCTAATTGTCACTTTAGCTGAACAGCTTGGTCTGTTAAAGGAAATAAAAAAATGACAGACCTACTGGCCGGATCAGCAGGGGAAAATAAAGAAAAAAAAGGCTAAAAAAAAGAAAACTAATGCAACCACCACATTTAAAGGAGAACTATGGGGTTAAGGCTTTTCCCCATAGTTCTCCTTAGGGTAACGGAAGGACACAAACTAGCATACTCCTGTCACCCTAAGCTCAGTATACAGCGAGCCGCAGCTCGCAGTATACTGAGACGCCACAGTATACCGCGAACTACTGCTCGCGATATACTGAGACGCCGCAGCTGAAGCGGATCCTGACAATTGTGCCGGGATCCGCACAGCTGCGTGAGTGACAACTAGCTCTGCCTATCTAGAGGCAGAGCCAGCTGTACCCGCCCCCTCCCCCGTCCGATCCGCCAGTCAGCGCTGGCGCATCGGAGCGGGGAGGGGGGAATCCAGCCCCTCCCCTGTCACGGCAGAGAGCTGTGACAGGGTCGAGAGGTGAGCGAACACATACCGGCGTTCGCTCACCTCTCGACCCTGTCACAGCTCTCTGCCGTGACAGGGGAGGGGCTGGATTCCCCCCTCCCCCCTCCGATGCGCATGACAAACTACAATACAAGACATTTTTGCTTTTGGGTTTAAATACATTTTAAATAACATAACAGTTATAAGGGATCCATCTACAGTACTTGTTTTCATGTTATGCTTGCAATGTCCACATTCCCTCTCTGTAGCACATAAATGCACAGCAATCTGCACTTTTCATGCAATGGAACTGAACATCGGAGTATATTGTATTCCCTCCGGGCCTGGCTTCTACTATGAATGAAAACTTCTCTGTCTTATGGTTTGCATATGTTGGTTACAAAGAATGCTTTGCCAGAACAAGGTGCAGTGGTGAATATAATATTGTCACGCATATGAATTAGATAGAAGACCTGATGCTTCTGAAAACCACAATACAAAAACCTTGTGGAAAACTTGTTGCTATTTGGGTTATTGTATGCTAGTGATGCAGGAAGTGTGCTAACAAACATTGTCATCTCACCAGGTATGAAAAGCATTTAATACATTTCTAATAAAGCATAATGCTAGCTTGCAGAAAATCTTTACATTCTAGGTAGGATCCTACTTTTGGTGCAGTGTTAATTTTGTCGACTAATCATTTAATCATATTTTTCCACAACAACACTTTTTCAGTGACTAAAACTAAATAAAAACTAAGTTATGATGACTAAAAATATAACGCAAATATATTGACATTTGAGTCAACTAACTAAAACTAGACTTATATGTTAGGGAGAGACGATTTGGGAACAGATCTAATCAAGACTAATCTCTTTGGACTTACAATTCCGGGTCCATCTTAAATAGACAGCTAATAGGTCATATGTGCAATGGCATTACAGCCAATATAGTTTTTCATTGTAATATTTTAAAGTTGCACTCCTGCTTAAAAGAATGAAGAATGTCATATGCAAGTTTTTATAATCAATGCGTATCTAATTACTGGTCCTATGTTGAAAATACTCAATTATATTGTTTCTTTATAAGACTTGGTTTAATATAATTTTAAGATAAATAAAGACATGTTATATGTCACAGCAGTGACATATATTGCATGTTCAAACCTTAATACCATAAGTAATAACAAGTTAACAGATATTTACTCCATGGGTATATAATGAGATTGGAAATTCTAGAAAAATTCTTACATTACTCTTTAACTAAAACCACTTGATTTTAGTACACTAAATCTACTGCAGATTTAGTCGACTAAAATCTTATGATATTTAGTCAACTAAAACTTGACCAAAACTAAAACAAATCACATGACTAAAATATGACTAAAACTGAATGGCATTTTCGTTAAAAGTCTATGGGGTCTATTCACGAAGCAGCCAAAGGATCTAGCCGTAGCTTCGGCCGATCCTTCGGCCCCAGGACCCCTTCGGTTTAGTAGAACCGAAGGGCTGCTGTACGGGCTATTCACTATAGCCCGTACAGCTCCCGAACTTGGCCGAGCGGCTCAGTCGAGCCGAATGCATATGCCTTGGCTCGGCTGAGCCACACTGAAAGCCAAAACTGGCCTGCTTCTGACAGCTGGGCGGAGCCAGCCATGATGTTACGGCTGGCTCCGGCCACTTGCAGAGAGATCAGTGTCCCTGGTTACCAGCTAAGGGACACTGATCTCCAGACAGCAAACTCTCCCTGGCGCTCATTCCTTGCCAAAATGGAAGCACTAGCCAGTTCAGTACCATGAATTGGGTAACTTCTCTAATGCAGGACAATGGTAGAAATTAAACTGTACATTATATACTGTAAATCTCATGGCTCCATACATTTGCCATGCAGAAACATCAGCGCATGTCTCAAAATGTGGGACCCGAGGTAATTGTGGTGCGTTGGGCCTAAATGTCAAGATTATTACTCTGTATGTTATCAGCAACAAGTATGTATTGGGGTTTTGCTGGTAGGGGATCTAAGATAACTGTTGTCTTGTCCCTGTTCACACCTAGGCATTCTGTAGCTCAAAGCTCGGAGATGTGAAAAGCTGAACACAAGAAATCCCATAGTTTTCTTTGGCCCCTGTTGAAACCCTAAAACACTGACGCTTAGGTGTGAACGGAACCTTACAGTGTACGTCAAGCCAAATTTCCAATTTTTTTGTTTTGTTTCTGGATTGAGTGGAGAAGGATTAGAAACCTTGTACGATTTTTAACTGTTATCTAGGACACTTTTAGAGAACCCTGGTGACAGAGTTTTAGCAGTCAGAAACTAAGGGGAACTCTCAAAAAGCAACACAGGCACAATTACAATCTTAGAGAAATGTATAGGAAGCGCTGGTATCCTGGCATACTCCTATTAATGTTAATTGAAATGGTATTTGGATGGGGTGCCCAGACTGTGGGCAGGCAGCTTTTATACACCAATTGGTTTTCACAGTCTTCCTTGATTTGTGTTGTGAAGATTGAAGCACCACACCACAAGTTTAAAGTCAAGGTATACGTTTATTCTGATGTAAGATCGTACACAAAAGCTAACACGTTTTGGGGGCCAATCCTCACCTCTTTCATCAGGGCCTAAAAATAGAAAACAATGTATGTGGACTGCATGGAGAAATAAATATACTGTATGGTATATTACCCCATGACATGGGTGCACAGTGTTCATCAGCAGCTGGTTCTGGTGAGGACACAGATGTCAATAAAAACATAACGTTATAACCCGTACAGCCTGTAAACAAAAATAGGAGAAAATGTTTTGGCTGGAGTTGCACTTTATATTATATTATACTTTGAGCCCAGATTGATGTAAAAAGTTTCCCATTGTGAGCAAACTATGTGTGCATTTACTGCAGAGCTGGGGCTTGATCCCCAAGGTTAACTGGCTGCTGCAAATGTTTTTAAGTGATATTAAAGTCAAAAGGGTTTTAAGTAGAGGAGAGAACACACGGATGCACCGCTGTATTGCCCCAAAAAATTGCACTTTCGGCATCATGCCAAAAGTGCCATTTTCGGCCGATATGTTTTGGCGGCCGATATATCAGTGCATCCCTAGTTTTAAGCTATTTCAAATGTTGATGAAATCTCTTACAATGGATGCTGATTCTTGATGTTAATAGTTTTAGTTTCCTGCAGCTAGTCCCCTGAACACTGGTCCTGATATCCTGTTAGGGTGGCTTCTCTCTCTTGCAGGATCCTATGGAGCCACCCTTGTGTGTGCTAGTAAGCTGTGTGTTTCTTCACAAACACACAGACGCAGCAAGGCAAGACTCTCCCTGCTCCTTCTGTGTCTAAGCGAGCAGATGGACACCTGCTGGATCCCTTGTGATCTTGTACTTCACAGAAAGTTCCAGGAAGCTAATCTGAGAGAGGTGATGATGAGTTCTGAAACATGATGACTGTAAGTGCTTGTGCAAAAATGTAAGGAAATGCTTTGCTGGGTTCTGTATATTTGTTTCATCTTGATTCATTATTTGAAAAAAGTTTGAGAGCTTAAAGGGTTTCTAAACCCTACCCTACGTTTTTTTTGCCTATATCTACTGCTAGCAAGCAGAAGATATATGCAAAAAGTTTTTTTTTTAAAACAAAAAACCGCTTTAACAACGGTTTAAACGTACCCCGTTTTTGCCGCACTCTCCTGCCCGAGAGTTTTCGGCCAGGAGACGAGCAGAGACGCAAGGTAAGTCTATGGACGCGTGCACCCGCATGCAGACACCGCAGGATCAGAAGTGCCAGCAAGGACAGAGGAGTCAGCGCTGGATCGCAGAGCCGCGGCACCGCTGGAGGGACAGATGAAAACATCAGGAAAGAAGAAGATGGGATTAGGAGACATCATTTAAGGTAAGTGCTGACATTAACATTGGGGAAGGGAATTTTTTTTTAACTTGAATGCCACTTTAATATATAGAGAGCAGCTATAAAGAGCAACAGGTATAAGATTCACATCCACATATTTCTGCAGCCATATTAATCCTATTCAGAATCGGATACATTATTACTTCGTTATGGTAAAGTATGTCACACTGACACTGCAATTTGCTGGAGAAATGAAACAACACATTTTAATATCCTGCGGGCATTTGAAGAATATCAATATACTGAAATATTCATTATCTGTATTATTAGTCAGTGTGTTCCCATCATGAATCTTTACTATCATACATGATTTAAGTGCTGTACAGTTTCCAGTGGAACACTTTCACTTGCAGAGTGTACAGAGTATTTTCATTTTTTCATTTAAAACTATGCATGTTGTTTTGGGTGGAGGTTTGTGTGTTTGGGTAGCCTGCTTCAACAAGATGATGGGAATGAATAACCTTTAAAAATGTTTTTCCAGTTTGTGTAGAGTAGGGCCCTGATCCATTTATAATTCTATGGGGTTCATTTATAAAAGTTCTGCTCAGCATATAGCCAGGTGGATGTCATTTGCACGTCAATAGTGCCCTCAAATGGCACTGATGAGTATAGCCCCATCTAGGGGCATTAGTACCATGTGAATGACATCTGCCTGGCTATATGCTGGACAAAACTTGTATAAATGAATCCAAAGTAACCTAAGCAGAGAGATTTACCCTCACATGGCTGTACTGGCTGTTGTTCAGCTGAAAGTATGGCTGGATTCCTATCAATGGAGCCTGTAGGTGCACACAGTTTGGCACCGAAAGCCATGCCTCTCTGCTAGGTTCACCTCTTTTACACACAACATTTTCTTGTCTTACAAATCATAACCTGGCTTTACTATGCTGTGACATTTATAAAAAAAAGCTTTTATCCGATGACCTTGTTGGAACTGAAGATGGGGAAAATGTGTGGTAGATAGTTATGCATGAAAAAGGCAACCTCTTTGCTTATAGGCCCATGCCTGCAGTGCCTTATCCAGCCCTGTCTCAAAGTCTGTATTTACTGGTATGGGGCATCATCATATTACCAGGTCCATACTGCAAGGGACACACTTAAATCTTCAACACACTCAGAAGACTAAAGCTGGCCATACAAGGATTGAATGTCATCTATTTCCTGCTGAATTGGGCTTGACAAACTATGATCTGAAAATCAAAGGAGGTAGGTGGGAATACGTCAGCTGAACGGTGAGTGCAGCCAATCAGCTACATTGATTGTTCAGTAAGTCATTTCAGGGAGGTGCCCTTCTAATTTCAGGGAGGTGCCCTCTGTAAACCCCCTCCTCTCCGTGGGGGGGGAGGGTGCAACAACAAGGAAGAGAGCACCCCCCTGAAATGATGGCATCAGGAACAAACAAAAAAATGGCATAGGAACTAATAGCTAGATTGCTATTTCAATTTGCAAAAGCCAATAGCAAGCTGGCTATTGCACCTGCCCTCTCCTGCTGTCAGCAGAGGTGGACCTGATGGAGAACTTTAGGTCTAATTGACAGCAGCAGTGGGTGGGTGCAATAGCTAGTCTACTATTGGCTATTGCAAATTGAAATAGCCAATAGCAATCTAGCTATTAGTTCCTCTGCCGTTTTTTTTTTTTTCTGACTGATGGCGGCTGGCGTGGCCCCGATGTCAGAAAGACAGCACGGAAAGGTTTACTCTGCTAGATCGAGCAGAGTAAACCTTTCCGGGAGAAAATGTTTCTCTCCTGGAGCGTTGAGATGTCTGCAATAGCTAGCATGGATGGAGGAATCAAGTGATTTTTCTTGTGAGCTGAAGAGACTACAGAAAATTATTTTTGCATTGATGTACTTAGTAAGCCTTATAATGTAGTAAATTAAAGTGTATCAAAACCCAAAAACAACATTTGGATATGTTGCAGTTTACCAATCATTAAATGTGGTGGCTGCATTAGTTTTCTTTTTTTTTAAAATTTTATTCCCTTTATTTCCACCTGGTGAGTCAGCCAGTAAGTCTGTTTTTTTTCAACTTCCTTTAACAGACCAAAGCTGTCCAACACAAGTGGCAGATAGAGGGTCGAGACAAACTATTTGTATATTTTGTTCACTGTGAGAATCAATTAGAAAATCCTTCACTGGAATTACATTTTATTTTCTTCTGGATCAACAGTAGTAGAGCAACATTAGAGTTAGAATAAATAAAATGTTGGGTTCCTTGACATTTTTGTAATGGTACTGCTGTACTTTGAGCATGGCCAATGCTCAAAGTAAAAAAGGTTCTTTAGTTCCCCATTTTTTAATCTATGAACACAAAGCAAATAATGTGGTCACTTTATAAAGATAATTTATAACATAGAACTCATGCGTGTTATGCTCACACTTGTACATTTTCTGTGAAAATGAATAAACACCATTATATCTTTTGCTCTTATTTAAATGAATCCAAAGTAATTTGGCCAGTAATTAATGAAAATGACATAATAAATGACAGCGGTTCTGCTAGAGATCCCTAAGGTTTTGCACTGGTAACAGTATGTCCTTCATCTGAATGCTCAGCAGTGATTAGAACTGTCTCTGTATATTACCGCTGTAATACAGGATGAGCTGGCGCTTATTTGATTGACGTTACAGAATTTTAATGAGAAATTAGCATCATCTTTAGCGTTAGCATAACTGTACCTTGCATACTGACATAACACAGCTCATAGTACATATTTTTGATTTCATTGTCAACGCCATGGTCAAGCAGTGTATTGGAGATGCCATGTTAATATGTATATATGCACTTTAAAGGCAGAATATCAAGAGTTAGAACCCTGGGTGTAACTAAGTAGGATGGAACAGTCTCAGGTCCATGACATTAATGAGTTCAAGCTTCTGATATTGTAGTTTCTGAGCACTCATATGACATTCTGTACAGAATACAGCAGTGTTTCTCCTTTGTTCAGATCTATATTGCCATTTGGTACCGCAGACTGTCTGTGTTCAATGTTGTTATTCCATGTGCATGCGTGTGTTTTAGGGATGCACTAATACCGATATCAGTATCGTTGCTGATACTGGGCATTTTCACGAGTACTAAAGGACCTCGGCAGCCTTCCTGTAAACCAGATAGCACGCCTGTTTACAGCGCTGGCCTCTCATCTCCTCCTCCTCCTTTCTGGCAAATCCCGCCACCTTCACCCCCCCCACAAGACCCTCCAGACCCCTGGTAAGACCCTGAACAGCCCTGGTGAGACCCTGCACAACTTCCTGAGACTCAGCACAGCCCTGGTGAGACCCCGCACAGCCTCCTGGGACCCCACACAGCCTTAGTGAGACCCCCACAAACCTGGTGAGACCTCACACAGTCTCCTGGGATCACGGACAGCCCTGATAAGATCCCGCACAGCCCCGGAGAGACCCTGCACAGCCCTGGTGAAACCCTGTACAGCCCTGGTAAGACCCCGCACAGCCCTGGTGAAACCCTATATAGCCTCCTAAGACCCTGCACAGTCCTGGTGAGACCCCGTGCAGTCTCTGGAGTCTACTGACACCCTCCACAGCCCTCCTGAGAGCCCGCACAGCCTCCTCAGAACCCGAACAGCCCACATGAGACCACGCACTGCTTACTGAGACCCAACACAGCCCTCCTAAGAACCCACACAGGCTTCCTGAAACTCCACACAGCCCTATTGAGACCCCGCACAGCCCTCCTGAGATTCTGCACAGCCCTCCTGAGATTCTGCACAGCCCTCCTGAGATTCTGCACAGCCCTCCTGAGATCCTCCACAGCCCAACTGAGACCCTCCACAGCCTTCCTGAGATCCTCAGCTGGAAACATCAGACCGGCACCCAGGAGCAGCACAGAGTATGTGGCTTCATATTATTCTGCATTGCTGTAAAATGTATTGCTGGTATTTGTAGTCCTCTATAGCCAGTTGCCATTCCGCGTTGCTGTATAATGTTTCACTGGGATTTATAGTCCCTCGACAGCTTGGAATTAGTGGCAGAACTACCAGGAATGCAGCAATTGCAGCTTTGACTGGGCCCTGGCACTTCACTACTGTCCTAAAATCATTAGTTGGTGTTGTTTTAGAAAAACTGTCATATGACACAAAAAAAAAAGGTATCGGTAATTGGTATCGGCAAGTACTTGAGGAAAACTACAGTATCAGTACTCATAGTCGGTCTGGAAAAAAGGTATTGGTGCATCCCTAGCGCGTTTATGTACATACAGGTGTATACCCGCACATAGCATCATCCTGTAATTGATTTCTATGGGTGGCTGTATGCAGCAGCCGTGGCTCCTGGGTGGGGAAATACCAATTTTTATGTTGTATGGCCTCAGGCGCCTGTGTTTATGAACTCTAGGTTTGTTATGCTTTAAAAGGTCCTCCGTTATAAAATCTTTTTAAAAGGAGTTGTAAAGTCACAACATATGCTATCCTGTTGTAACATCAGCATTGTAATAGGAATACATACTAGAGTTGTTTTTGATAATGCAACCAAAGCTTACTTGAAAAAATCCCTTTTATGTAGTGAGTGTTGCCTTCTGTCTGCCCATCACTTTCATCAAATTCCTGGATTCCCAGTGTGCTGTGCCTATCTTTCCCTGCTGCTTGATGTGATGCAATTTAAATTTCTCAAGCCTACATATCCAACCATGCATTGCTTCCAGAAACAATGATGATGTTACATTGTTGAAATGTTGAGTTGTAGTTTAGATGGCAGGCTTAAACAGAGTTGTGACACAAGGAAGTGCATCTTCACAAGGCTGAGTGAAAAAGTTTAAAAACTTTTAGATTGATATGGCCATTAGGAGTGGGATAGAGCCTATGGAAATACAATGTAGAAAAACATATTTATTTTTAGTTTTTGACCATAGATATTCTTTAAGTGTCAAAGAGAGACACCACCTGCCTCTACATAAATACTAACTACTCTCAATGGAAATTCCCTTACGGTTGTCCTGGAAAAGGTGCTTTACCCATTCTCCTCCATGGCACAATGCCAAATTGAGGTGCCAAATCACTGCCTGCCATGAGTAGCTACCCTCTCTGTCTGCCATGAGTATATCTGAGCCAATCAGACTGAGCATGTGCCTGTACAAAATTATAAGAAATCACATTTATCAGCATTAGGTGCCAGTGCGTGGTTTAGCATTAATAGCCAGGCAACTCAAATTTTCAGACAGTGATGGCAGCCCCTGTATTCATATCATCACAGGTTTACTGTAATCATAGTTAAAGAAGAAACTTTTCCCACCAATTTAATGTCTCACAAAACAGTTACTTTTAAGGCGTGTCTACTATCAAGGTTGCCATTGCACTTACTGCAGCTCTCAACCAAACTTTCAAGCCTTTAAATGGCTGACGTCATAGCTTATCACACATGCATCACCATGGCAACTGCAATCCAAATAGAGGCAAAGATGGCACCTTCCTTAGTTGTAAGGGATAGGACGGAGTACTTCTGCTTTAAAGAGATCAATAAGAATGTACAAAATAATCTGGGCATGGAAAGATATCATAGTTACATAGTATTTGAGGTTGAATAAAGACATTAGTCCATCAAGTCCAACCTATTAGGATCTCATTCTAATGAAAAAGTTTCTTGAACAATTCCACATTCTTTGCTGAAATCACTGTCTGTGGCAGTGAGTTCCAGACCCTAACTGATCTTACTGTGAAGAACCCCCTTCACCCCTTGTGCTGGAATTTTTTTTCCACCAATTTTAGGTGGTGGCCTCTGGTTTTTGTAATGAAGTTAATTTTAAACAGTTTATCGCTAATGATGGCAGTGAGTTCCAGACCCTAACTGATCTTACTGTGAAGAACCCCCTTCACCCCTTGTGCTGGAATTTTTTTTCCACCAATTTTAGGTGGTGGCCTCTGGTTTTTGTAATGAAGTTAATTTTAAACAGTTTATCGCTAATGTTGTCCCCCTTAATCTCCTCACCTCCAATGTGAACATGTTTAAATTTAGTAGCCTTGTCTCGTAGCTCTGGTCCTCCATACCTCTAATTAGTTTGGTTGCCCTCCGCTGGACTTTTTCCAACTCAAGGACATCTTTTCTTAGTACTGGTGACCAGAACTGGACCGCGTACTCCAGATGAGGTCGAACCAATGATCTATAAAGTAGCAAAATTATAGACTTGTCCCTGCAATACATCCCCTTCTTAATAAAGGACAAGACCCTGCTAGCTTTGTTTACAGCAGCCTGGCACTGCAAGCTACCTTTCAGTTTGTGGTCTACAATGACCCCCAAATCTTTCTCCATTTCTGACTTCCCTAGCGGCATACCATACATATCATATGAGGCATACAAACATATTTTGTTTCTGTTTTAGTTCCCCCTTAAAAGCTTTTTTTTGTCAGATATCTAGTATTCTTTAATCAAATTCCATGGAGTAATATAAGCAAGAAGCTTGTCCCTTGCAATGACCTTATCGTCAATCTTTGACAGAAAACTTAATGTACAAACAGCATTGATTACAGCATTTCAAGCAGTCAATTAGCTTCCGTTAGATTGGAATAGTCAGGACAACAAAAGATCATTTCTGATTGTTTGCTCTCCGCGATGGCATTTTGAAAACTGCAATGTGCCCTGTTTTAGTAAAATGAACCTTGTTTGTTCACTTTTAAACAAGTCATAATAAAAGTAGCTTTAGTGTTTCCAGAAAACTCTTCAGTTAGGGTTGCAAAAGTGTTAAATAAAGGACGGCTAATGAAGAGCCTGTCACTGATGGTACAGACCTTACATGCCAGCTGGCAGCTCAGTTATAGTGGAACAGAGTGAGCAAATCAAACTGGTATCTGCAGTATTTGCAAGATTATATAAAATAGCTGCTAAATAAAAATCCTCAGTGGTTTGCTAATGACAGCAAGATTCATATGCAAGTCAAATACTAAAAGACATCCTTTAGTTCAGTTATGCATTCAATAAATATAGAGACTATGTCACTGGGGGAAAGGGTGCAAACTACTGCCAGCTATGAAGTGTAGGCATCTAGAGGTACTGTACCTGCAGACAGGGCTGTAGCTACCATGGGGCGAGCGAGGCACTGTTGCCCCTGTTGCCATGGCGAGCACAGGGCACCTTTGGCAACAGGGGCATCAGGCGGCCAACACAGCTGCGGCTTAGCAGGGAGAGGAGGAGCGGCACAGGCTCCAGCTGCTCCTTGGATCCCCGCTGCTCTCCCCCACCTGTATGGGCAGAGGACTCAATCTATTTTTCTATTTCAAAAGGGAAATGTCAGGGGTTTACTTAGACCCCCGATATTTCCCCAAAGCCCCTAACAGTAAAATAATAATTAAAAAATAAATAAAAACAAAAACACACTCACATGCACACATATTACTAGACGCAAATGTGCAAAGAATAAAAATTTGTTTCGGACAAAATGATTGGAAATTAAAAATGTTTTCATTTGTCTCGTCAAACGAAACAAATTTTTATGCCATTTTGGATTTGGCCACCAGCACACCGCCATCCTGGAGGCGGGGCGCATGACGTCACATACCGCTCACATGGTCTGTTGGGGGGCACCAATTTCTGTTCTTGCCTCGGGCGCAATAGGAGCTAGCTACGGCTCTGCCTGCAGATACCTGCAGCAGTCTTCCAAACCTTCCTGTCTCAACTTATTGCTAAGCTGTTCAGACTGGTACCTGCACTTCGTACCTGCAGCAGCTTGCCCCACATTGAAAGAGTCAATTTTAATGTGATTTAAATAGCTGCTAAAATAACTAAAATCTATGTTAACCTCTTGCCGTCCGCCCGTAGTAAAAAACCGGACGGACGGCACTGCTGCATCTGATTTCCGCAACCCTCTACCCAGCAGAATGCAGGCTGAAAGTGAGAGGTTATGAATTTTCAGCCAATTAGTCTTTATTGCATGCACAATACTGTCATGCAATTAAATAGCTTACAGGAACGTCCAAGGAAGAACTCAGTGGTATGATGATGCTTATTCCCTGTCAAGTCACCAGGATGATGGCAGGGAGATATAGGCATAGCTGTAAATTTTCCAGAACTGGCCCCTAGTCCTGGTAGTCATATAGATTAGAGCCACCAGGCCAGTTAAGCAAAGTTTGGCGTCATTACTCTAGTCATGCTGTAGGCAGAAGCAGCGGTTGTTACTGCAGAGGAGGAGAGAGCCAGGAGAAGGTTTGAGATTTGCTTTTTTTACTAGGCTGTGACTGTCCCTGTGTTTTATTGTCTATATTTTGCCCATTTGTTTCCTGTGCATTTATCAACATTGTCTGTTTATTTCCTGTGTATTGACAAAATTGTCTATTTGTTGCCCATGTATTGTCCAGATTGCCCATTTGTTTTCAATGACACATCATGATTTTGGCTTGTTGCCAAAGTATTTCCATAATTACACATTTGTTGCCCATGTGTTGTCATGACTGTTCTTTGTTACTTATGGATCGTCAGGACTGACCATTTGTTGTCATATCTTGTCAAACTTTTTGTTTGTTCCCCATGTATTGTTATGATTGTCCTTTTGTTGCCAGTATACTTTAACTACGGTTTAACCGTTTCATTGACTGTATTGCCACCATTGCCCGTTTTTTATCTGTGGGCAATCATGGTTGCCTGTTCCTTGTATGTTCTATTGTAACAGCAGCCTGTTTGATGCCAACACATAGTCACAGTTGCTGGTTGTTGCTCATGTATTGTCCTTATTACCAGTGTGAGGTCCACCTATTGCCAAAATTGGCAATGAATTGCCCACATTGATTGTCTACATTTTGTCAAAATTTCCAGAATGTAACCAACATGGTACCACAATAGCCTGTGTGTTGCTTGCAATTGTAACAGTCTACTGCTATGGTAATAACACTCAACTATGTGTGCAAATCTGATCTATAGCTACTGAGCTCTGTTTTTTACCCAATATACAAAGTCCACCAGGGTTGTTTGCAGAATATGTAAATATGCATTTTTGGAGGATACTTGAATGCATGTCTATACATGTGCCTATTAAATTATAAAGTGTATGTATTTTTTTGGATAGCGTAGGGAAGGGTTGAAAGCCCAGTCAGCTTATTTTTTGCTGCCTGTGTACCATTGTGATTTTAACAAGTCTGAAATGTAATCATCCACAGTTGTAAAGTTAAGCCAGGTATACACGCTTTGAATTGTGGCTGGTTTTTGATGAACCGGCCAAAATTCAAAGCGTAGGTGTCGCAGTCATCACCTTTCTGCCTAGCATGCCTCGATCAGCTGATCGAAGAAGCATGCCGGAAAATTCTCGGCCAAACAGAGCGAGCAGCCCGAATCCAATACTAATAAGAGTTAATAGAGGAATCTGTTCTATTTTCTTAGTTCATCTGGCAGGTTGAACGAAGAAAATAGAAGCGTGTATACCCAATTTTACTGAGTAGTCCATTTTACTCCTAGGGAAGAGATGCACGAATAGGTTGAACGTGTATGTAAATCCAAAACCTTTTTGCTGCCCGTATCCAGCTGGTGAAGTTTAGATGTACTTCCTGTCCCAGCGATGCAACAGGAAGTTAAAGTGAAGGGCATTCTTAGACAGTAGTTGGGGGCACTGGAACAGTTGTACTACATTGAATTATTCCCCTCAACTCTTATTCTGGTGACAACTTTAACAGTTTGGATTTCCAGTCACTTTCTGACACAGTAAAAATGGTCACCAGGACCACCAGAAGTGAGTCTTCCCAATGGGGACACAGACAGCAATATGGGGACACAGACAGCAATGACATCTTTAGAGTAATATCTTACCCTTCCCTAGTCCATCTAAAACAAAACTTAAGGTTTTACCCGGAAATACACTTTAGCTGCCTAGTGGTTGAACTCGACAGATGTGTCATTTTTCAGACTGACTTACTATGTCAGCAATTGTAGCTTTCATATTAGGCTTGTGACAGGTTTTCTTTAAAAGCAACTGCCGATGCAGCGTCTAAAGATGGTCTGTGACATTCATTACATCCAACTTGTCAGCCTTGTTCTCTTCCTAAATCCATAATATTATACTGAACGTATTTTTCTCCAATTCCCTGCACTGCCTCCTCCACACTTTCTTTCCTGTCAGTCAGTCTCATAATTACACACTGCAGACACTGCTGATTGTGGCTTCTGTGAGCATTGTGTTGCTCTAAGCTAGCCCACGCAAATCTGACTCACTAAGCACACTGGCACTGCAGGAGTTGGGTTGCTATCAAGTGAAGCATTCTAATAGACTGGCATGACTGGAAAATGGTATCTCAACCTTATTCTTATATTACTGCCCTTACAGATTCACAGAAGAATCTGAACGGGAGGACATTAAATTGATGGACAGCTTCAACTGAGTCCTGCATGAGGTATTAATAGAAAACCTGAAAGTTGCTGCACATCTTCCGCAGGAAACACACTGATTCTTCCTGACGGTCATGATACTTCTTATACAGTATTATTGTAAACTGGTTACAATGAACTGATAGTTTTAGTTTAAAATAACTTCATAGGATTTGAAAGATTTGTTTTCCAAAAAAAAAAAGATAAAGTAACAGTGCATGTGCATATACAGTAGGTACGCTACACATCACCAACACATTTCAAATCAACTTTCATTAGTAAAGCTCCACAGAAATCCGGTAATATGATTGGTGGGAGTGCGTTATAGCACATTACTGCTCTTTCAAATGTGTTGTTAAAAGAGAACTATGGGGTAAGTGTTTTTCCCCATAGTTCTCTGAAAGGTCACTGGAGGACATATACTAACATCCTCCCGTGACCCAAAGCTCAGTATATCGGGAGCCACAGCTCGCGGTATACTGAGACCGCTGCAGCCGGACGGATCCCGGCATTACTGTCGAGGTCCACCCAGCTGCGTGAGTGACAGCTGGCTCTGCCTATCTAGAGGCAGAGCCAGCTGTAGCCGCCCCCTCCCCCGTCCGTTCCTCCAGTCAGCGCTGGAGGAATCGGAGCGGGGAGGGGGGAATCCCTGCAGGGAGACGTGAGTGACAGTCACGGCTCTCTGCAGGGACAGGATCGAGAAGTGAGGTAGTGATGGTATGTGTTCGCTCACTTCCCGATCTATTGAGCCGACGTGTGACAGTTTCATTGTCACAGATCGGCTCGAACTATGAGGATGAGTGATTTTCACTCACCTCATAGTTCTCCTTTAAGTAAAGTATATGCTGTGGTGTCTTTTAAAGGATATCTATAATCAAAAAAACTAAAAATGGATTAGAATTGCTATAGTGAGTTTCTATAAGATCTATCCCATTCCTAATAAACATATCCAGCTAGAAATTTGTACTTCCACAGTTTCACTCTGAATATGCAGCACTGTCAGTGTCAGCATTGACACTGTTTCATTCAGCACTGTGAATATGCATGTCCTTGTGTCACAACTTACAGAATCTGCCTTCTGAAGTACAACTCAACATCTGAACAATGTAACATTATCCTTGCTTGCTGGAAGCAATGCATGATGGGATATGTAGTCTTGAAAAATCTAGATTGGATCACATCAAGCAGAAGGGAAAGCGATGTAAAGCAAACTGGGAATCCAGGAAGTTGTTAAAAGTGATAGGCAGACAGAAGGCAGCACTCACTACATAAAAAGGTATTTTCTTTAAGTAAGCTTTAAGTACATGATAAAAAAAAACAAGTCTAGTATGTATTCCTATTACAATGCTGATGTTATAACAGGATAGTACACTGTATGCTGTGACTTTAGAACTCCTTTAAGGGCTCATGTACACGGCCAAAAAAAATGCTGCATTTTTATCAGAGTGGCTTTTTTTCTTTCTTACAGATCTAAACGCATGTGTATTGTGTTCTCTAGGCCTATGCATACAGTGTGTAAAGACCAGTAAACCTCTGTTGCTTTCAGATCAATACCATAACTCTTGAAAAATCTACATCTGAGGTCCAGCTTTTAGACTGTATTTTACTCTCTGTATATGTAAACATTTGTACTAACATTTACAGTACAAATGCACTCTGTTGTAGCTGCCTGCAACAACGAGGGACCCTAAGTGGCAAGGAGCTGCATAGGTCCTTTTGTAGATCCTGCATACTAGTTGCCATATTTCCATACAGCTGTGTGCATTACCTACAAGTACTAGGGGCCTTTTAATGGACAACAGAGAATTAAGCTGGCCATATACCTTACAATTATCTGCAGATTTTCTATTGTCAGATGGAAAAAGTGCAACAGATTCCTCCATTTACACTTAACTGTGTGGATGGAGTAATCACCACCTGGGCCAATCTGTTGCACTTTTTCCATCTGACCACAGAAAATCTGCAGATAATTGTAACGTGTATGGGCACCTTGAGGAAGAAGACAAGTAGCCTAGAAATAGAAGATTCAGCAGACCAATGGGCACTACCTGTGAACACTAGATAACAGTGTTTAATTGCTGACTTGCAGAAATGTCTTTTTTAATCTTAATGTTATGTATAGACAGAGAATATAAATGGTTGCAAGTACCCATGTATTTCTTGTTTTTCTTATACAGAAGGCATGGATGGTAACCATACCACATCTGATGTGCCCCATCTCCTAGATCCGGGCCCATAAGACTTTTCCAGATGTCTACTCTAGAGGTGTCCAAGGCAGGGCTGGGAAATATTTACACCAAGTGCCTGTTACACTATAGCAAATAAACTATTTTTTTTATAGATCACACAGCACATTTTTTTTTTTTTGGGGGGGGGGGGCCCCTGAAAAAAACCACTGTAAGCTGTGTTAAAGGAAACCTGTTGTCAGAGATATGTGTGCTGCAATCTCTGACATCCTTCTCAAAATGCCACCTGGCAGTGATTTCTGATTCTCTTTGTACATTTTGTGCCCCTCTCCTAGACCAAGTATTGAGTTCAGGAGTTCTGACTTCATATAACCTGCTATATGTGTGATTCAGAGTGATAAAGCCAGAGATTCTGTATGTTATCGAGCAACCAGCATATGCAGAAGGAGCCCATGGTTTTCTCTCACTGCATTTTCTCAGAGCCTTTGTGCGGTGTCTTAATGAGTGCACTTTAATGTGGGTTATGTTGAGGATTAGCATGTGTTGCGCAAAGGCAGCCTATTCATTTGAAAGGAAGGCCCGAAGCGGAAAAAAATAAATAAATAGGCGCAGGGCATACATGACAAGGTGTTTAGGGGAGACAAGCTAAAGGGTTAACAAGGGTTCGGTCCTCGGGGACATAGTCACTTACCTGATTGGACAAGTCAAAAAGGTTAGGTGGGGCTTGAATGGTGGTCTGAGGAGGAGGGTCTTGGAGATTTTCTGAGGTAAAGTGAACTTCCCTGCCGCCCGCCCAAGGAATTTTGGTGTGAGTCTGGGTGTGAGTCTGGGTGGTATGCGGTTGGGGTCTTTGGAGGCCATCAAATAATAGGTGCTGGTGGTTAAGGTTTGGGGGACCTGTCTTGGTATGGGTCCTCTATTCAGCTAATTTTGGAGTGTATGTGGTCAGTTGGTGGTTGTCCCCGAGGCGGTGTGTTGCGGCTGGGGGCCTAACAGGTTATAGTACTGCCGCAAGTAACGGATCAAAGGTGTGGCCTTCAAAGACCTGCAACTTTTGTTCTGGTAATTGTTTATATATAATATGTTTTATATATCAAATTTGTTAATAAAAGGCTGCCAAGGCCATTTTTACCAATTTGGAGTGTGGTCTAGTTATTGGTTGCAAGGACGGGTGGTGGGTGGTCATGGGGGCTTGTAATGGGAAAGTATGGGGACATCTATGCTACCTTAGTCATGAAAAAGCACAAAAAAAGGCTAAACCATTTTTAGCAATGCAGCACACCACTAAGCACAGTAGTGAGGTACCATGCCTTGCACTTCAAGGTGGTGCCCATTCAGAATGAATGGCACTGCACTGCACAATACACATAATGTTACTGCAATGTGACAAGGTGAATTGAGCCTTAAGGTTAGTGAAATACAGCGCCAGATCTCCAGACAAATCATACATTTTGCAGTTTGTAACCCTATCAGCCATAAACTAATATGAGAGGCCATGCTGAGAGTTCCTGAGATGTTGCAAGAAACGTGTGGCAGTTGTGCTATAAACAAGCAGGGACAATGGTATAAAATGCAGGTTTAAAGATAAATGGAAATCTACCAGATTAAGCACAGAAATGAGGGGGAAGTCCAAACCACAAGTGTCACATGAGTCTTTCAGGAAAACCACACACTGCTGCTCAGTGTGGGACAACCTGCTGGGCCTTATATCTGTGTGGCTACTGTGAGGTTAGCTATTAATACTCAAAAAAGTACAATTAGCAGAAATGTGGGTCCTGTGTATTGTGTTAAAGCCCATTTGAACCTCTGTTTTTTTATTACTGTAGAGGTGCCCATACACTGCACGATTATCGTACGATAATCGTATGCGATCGGTTTTTCGTACGATAATCGAGCAGTGTGAACGGAGACGTGCGACCGTTTCTACTGTACGGTCGCACGTCTTCTGTCGAACCAGCATGTTCGAAAACCAGCCGGGAATCGTACGATTCTCGGCTGGTTAGAACGGTGCTCGGAAGGTAAATGCTGAACGGGCCGGTGTGCGCACGCGCACACTGCCCGTTCAGCATTGCGGTCATCGGAAGCCCGCCCCTCAGGGGGGCGGGCTTGCGATGATCGAGAGTGCGATCTGCCTGTCCAAGATAGGCAGATCGTACGTTTTTTTAATCCCTTTACAACCATCGCAAGACTAAAGTCTTGCGATGGTTGTAGAGTGTGTGGCCACCTTAACACAGTAAGGCTGCAAAAACAGTAAGGGCCAATTCACACCAGATGCTGTGCTAATTGCATAGTGTCTGGTGTGCGATGCCCATCACAGCAACAAAGAGCTGATCCCAGAGCATCGCACTGTCTACTTATTTTCTGTTAGAACTTTATTAAAATCTCACAAGTGACATTTCTTTCAGTTCTACAGGCACAGCGGGGTGTGAGGCAGTTGTACTGCATAGCATCCTGCTGCGTTGAAAACCAATAAGGCATGCCTCAGTTTTTTTTAACATACACCACTGCGTAGCATACACCACCGCGTTCCTACCACTATGTGGTGGTGTGAATGGGCCCCATCCATGACAAGGCAAATTGTCAAGGACAATTGCCTTGTCTTGCATTGGGGCTGCACTGGAAACAACAGCCAGCACAGCTCCAAAGCAGATGGGCCCTAATAGATGTGAGCATCTTTTTAAAAGGAGAACTATGGGGTTAAGGCTTTTCCCCATAATTCTCCTTGGCATCCTCCCGTCACCCTAAGCTCAGTATAACTCAGTATACAATTATGTCTGGATCCGCCCAGCTGCGTGAGTAACAGCTGGCTCTGCCTATCTAGAGGCAGAGTTAGCTGTACCTGCCCCCTCCCCCGTCCGTTCCGCCAGTCAGGGCTGGAGGATCGGAGCGGGGGGAATCCAGCCCCTCCCCTGTCACGGCAGAGAGCCGTGACAGGATCGAGAAGTGAGCGAACGCTGGTATGTGTTCGCCCACTTCCCGATCTACTGAGCCGACCTGTGGCAGTCTCATTGTCACAGGTCGGCTAGAACTATGAGGTGAGTGAAAAGCACTCACCTCATAGTTCTCCTTTAATTTTTTTACTGTACTATTGTGCTGCACCAAAGATTAAAAGGCTCTGTGCTGGTGGCACCCTGGAGATCCAGGCTGATGCTCAACCCAGAGGGCAGAGGTTCCGGTTCCCGGTGGTCTGAAACTCCCCATCAGCAGTGCTCCTGCTCACTAAGCAGCTCTATTGATTAGAGAACTGCGAAGGGGACACGCCTAGTAATCATTATTTTTTTTGTTGGCCCCTGGACATGTTTTGTTTTCCACACTTTTTTACCATTTTCATATCTACATTAAAGAGAATCCACCTCTGCTGGCTTTCACTTTCATAAGGGTAATGGTACTCAGCAGTAGGCGGGGAAAGAAACATGTAGAAATTACTTTTAGCCCCCATATAAACTTAAGCAGGAAGGTTTTCAGATGATTTTCAGCTTTTGGGTTTTTTCACTCATTTTTGCATGCTTTTCAGGTGCAAAAACACACGATTCTGCCTGAAAAAAAATCTCATATACTTTTTTTGAGCTACAAGTGACACAACACTAAGGTGTGAGTGGGCACCATCTAAATTATTGGGATTCTTTATGTTGTGCATTTTCGCACTTAATGAAACACAGAACAAAGAGCTCCACTGTGGATTGGGGTTGAATTATGTTCATTCTGCCCTATTTGTGTGGTCAGTGCTGAACCAATCAGCAGTTCTTCACCCTTTGTGTAAATCTCCATCTCCAAAGCAGAAAGCTGAATGAAACTGGGAACAATTGACAATGCTCTGAGTCTCGATATAGACGATAGTTATTAAAAATGGCCTCAATACACCAAATTCACAGCTAAATTGTACACTGGATATTGGCAGACTCAGCTAGAAGAGGTTACTGGAATTAGCGATCTGCTGCATCTTCAAGCCCTCTATTCTTGGAGGTAGATAACATTTAACTTCTCCTGTAGCTTTAAAGCATTTCTTGTTCTTTAAAGGGAAACCTTTTTTACCCTCCAGCTGACCATCATTGATGTTTAAACGTGGCAAATAACATTTTAGGCTTTCTGAATCTCTCAAAACGTAAGTTAGGCAGCATTTTTGAAAAAGAAAAAGGTAAAAAGAGCTGAATGTTACATTGTAGAAATATCTGAATGTTGACTGCCTTGACTGAAAAAAAAACAATGATACAGCAAGAGGTCTGAACACATTTGTTTTTTTGCAGACTTGTTCCTCTATCACCCTAACTTCCATGCTAATTTTAGTGCCTAGAACAGCCAGACACAAAAGGAGTCATTCAAACAAGTGTCACAGTGCAACAATGTAAAGGCGCTTTTGTCTGTCCTCTGTCATCTTTGTTTACACCATTGGGACGGGTTTTCAAATATGACAAATACAAACACACAAATGGCTTTTCATAAAGGAAATGTAAGTTCCCTTTGGAATTCATTAAATACAAAAGCTGCTTACTGTCCGGAACAATGTAATATAAAAATAACATTTGTAACAAAGCATGTACCATGTGGACAGCTGGGCTCACACATATAGTCAAAGATGGAGCCTTTACAAAAGCAGAGCCCCACCCTATCCACTCAGATGCTGTCATGATGTATTTGTTCAACCATGTGTATATTTTCCTAGCTCCACCTCCTGCATTACACAAAAATCTCAGATGTGAAGTATGGCTTAAAGGGTAAGTATACTTTCTGCAGAATTATACTCATCTTATTTTCCTGTCATTTCTTCCCCCCTGACCTCCACTAACCCACCCTACCCTGCCCCAGCTACATACTTACCAGGTTCTTGCAGCCCACCGTAATGTTAAATGTAAGCAGCCTGGATCTTCCTTTGCAGTCATCTTGTGCCTTGGAAAATTGCCCCATAGAAGTCTACGGTGATTGGTTGTGCAGTCTGAGACAGGTGGAAAAAGACCCAGATACTTCTTCCTTTCCGAGTTTATTCTGCCTTGGAAAATGGCCTCATAGAAGCCTGTGGGCATTGGCTGCACAGACAGACAGCTGGAAAAAGACCCAGACACTTCTTCCTTTCCAAGTTGATAGATGAAAGTAGTCACTCGCACTCCATGATATTAAAGTCAACACACATCTCCTTAGCGAAGTTTCCAGATCATGCGGTCCCGTCCTCAGGCAAACAAACAGCATTGACTTTAATATCATGGAGTGCGAGTGACTACTTTCATTTATCTACATTTCACGGAGGCATCCGTTGTCACCACCGCACCCACCCAGTTGGATTTGGGTTTTTGTCCGGTCAGGAGTGCGATGGGACAGGAGGATTAACTTCCTTTCCAAGTGTCTTCTGCTTTGGACAATTGCCCCATAGAAGTCCACGAGGATTGGCTGTGTAGACAGGGACAGCTGGAAAAAGACCCATACAGTTCTTCCTTTCCAAGTGTCTTCTGCCTTGGAAAATGACCCCATAGAAGTCCACGGGGATTGGCTGTGCAGACACAGACAGCTGGAAAAAGTCCAAGTTAGTTGTTCCTTTCCAAGTATCTTCTGCCTTGGAAAATGGCCCTATGGAAGTCTACAGGGATTGGTGTGCAGGTGCAGACAGAGCAAAAAGTCGAAGATGGTTGGATGTAAAAAAATGTGACAGGCCGTGGTGGCAGGGGCCCACTTATTATGCAACTGGGACAGGGGATGATGGGTAAGTTAAATAGGAAATCCAGGATCTTCACAAGTTAACTGCTCGTTTTGGTCTAGGGGGGGCAAATAAAAAAAATATACTTACCCAATCCTCGATCCCGCCTGGCTACTAGATTGGCACCCGTGGCGTCTTCTCCCCCAGGCTCTGGCAGTCAAAGCACCACTAACAATATCATGTCTATGCAAGGTCCATTCATCTGCATCCACAACCATAGCGGAGGGGCAGAAAGGTGAGCGCTCACTGCTTCTATATTCTGTTCCCTAGACTGAAACGAGCACTTAACCATTGCAGTGTGGGTTGGCCCCCTGCACACGTTACATTTTGAAAATCCTGGAGATCTGCTTTAAGATTAGTAAGGCACAGAGTTTGCAAGCAGGCTAAATATACGGTCTGTGAAATTATACTTACCACTTTAACTCAAATGATTGCACTGCTTTGACCCCTTTCAAAAGCATTAGGACACGGCTATGTGAATAGTGCCAATTAAGAGGATTTCCACTATAAAGGAAGCCTGTACTGAAAGAAGTTCAGGGGCTGCCATTGCTGATCTCCCTCTGAAAATGCTAGCTGCCTTGCTGTTTCTGGCCTTAATACTTTGTGTTGCTTACTTGGAACAAGTATGAAGCTTGAAGGCTTTGAAACATTATAACAACCAGACAACAAGAATTTTTAAAATTGAGTTTAGCAATGCTGCTACCCACCTCACCTTTAAGACTAGGGACAGGCATGGAGCTCTACAAATAGCTCAAAAGTTTCATTAACCTTCCAGAGCCAGTTGTGTCTGCCCCCTCCCCTGTCTGTCCCTACAATGAGTGCTGGATGAATAGAGAGAGAGGAGGGGGGAATCCCTGTGAGGAGCAATGACTGACAGTCCACCTAGGGTTGCCACCTCTTTTAGAGCGAAACCCGAACATACTCTAACAACGTGCGGACATTTTTTGGGAGAATGAGTCACGGCTTATTCACATGTAAATAGCGCCGCCTATTCATATGTAAATATCACAGTTGCGACTATTTTCAGTGGGGGGGTCAGTAGCCTATATTATAAGTTTGGTTGCCCCCGTCTGCCTGACATCTTGTGTCTGGGTTTCTGCTGCCATGAAACCTGGACACAGTATTCAAAACCCGGACTGCCCAGATGAATCCTGGACAGGTGGCAACCCTAAGTCCACCGCAATTTATGATTGCTCAGTTCTTGAGCTATAGAGCCAGCGTGTGACATCTGCAGTATCACATGCCGGCTCAAACTATTGGGAAGAGAATATTTTACTCTCTCAATGGTTCTCCTTTAACGGCAAAAGGCAACCCCCACCGTTTGGGACTGCACAATAGTGGCTTGCCAGAGGTGTTCGTTCTCTTTGAGATTGACATAATATGGCACTGGCCCCAACACGTCTACTTTTGTATATTGTAGAAGAACAATGTTACATTGGTAATCTCTTAGCACCTTTCTAGATAAAAGTAGTTCACATATTTAGGTAGTTCCATCTTATTCAACATAACAAAGCACTAACATCTCCCTCTCTATCGACTGAGTTGTCTTGTTTCCTTCCGGTCGGGCTCTGCACTACACAAGCAAGAGCATAGTGGCTTTTCTGTTGACGTGTCCGT
>NW_017307229.1:433271-442022 GCF_000935625.1 Nanorana parkeri
CCCCCCTTACTAGCTCTAGCTTCTAGACTCTAGAAATGAATCATATCACAGTTCTGATGGGCAGACACAGCACATTTCCTATCACAGATGTTCCATTAAAACACACCACTGCTTGCTGCTGCTGCTACTTTTACCTATTGTGGGCACAAGAGGTTTCTAAAAATCAGTTGTTTTCCTTTCTATATACCTGTATTTACTACTATTACTGCTCTTCAGAAAACGCTAGTAGACTCTTAAAACATAACATTTACAGCTACATTATATTAGAGAATACAAGCTTACTATGAAATGCAATGCCAAAATGTTAATGCTAAACTTCAAACAGCTTACTACACTTTTGAAATGTATATATGTGGGAGCTGGTTTACCTCCAAAAAGGTTTATAGTTCTGTCCAGCCAATCCTGAGATTTAACCCTTTTGCTACCCAAACTGTTTTTGTTTGGGTTTTTTCATTCCATATTTTGCATACATGGTAAAAAAAAACACATTTCAGGCCTGAAGACAACTTAAAACCATAAAACATTGTATATTTTTTGAAAGTGGAGACCCTTCAAATTCATATATGTGTGTTACCTTATTATTTATTTTATTTACCTTTCATTTTATAGAATTTTTTAACTTGCTATCACATAACCGACTCCAGCTTAAATATTTTTTTTTTTAGTTTTAGGTAGCACAAGAAGGTTTATTTTTTAAATTTATTTTTGTTTTACCATTGGGGAGATGTGATCACTAGGACAGGAAGTGAGGGGAAATTTTTGCTATGGGGACACAGACAGCAATACCTGACACATGTCCCAACCCTTCTGGACTCTAGCCTTAAAGGAGAACTATGAGATGAGTGATTTCCACTCACCTCATAGTTCTAAGCCGACCTGTGACAATGAGACTGTCACAGGTCGGCTCAGTAGATCGGGAGGTGAGGGAACACATACCGGGTTCCATCACCTCTCGATCCTGTCACGGCTCTCTGCCGTGACAGGGGGAGGGGCTGGATTCCCCTCTCCCTGCTCCGATCTGCCAGCGCTGACTGGCGGAACAGATGGGGGAGGGGGCGGGTACAGCTGGCTCTGCCTCTAGATAGGCAGAGCCAGCTGTCACTCACGCAGCTGGGTGGATCCCGTCATATACGTCGGGATCCGCTCCAGGTGCGGCGTCTCAGTATACCGCGAGCTGTTGCTCGCGGTATACTGAGCTTAGGGTAACGGGAGGACGCTCGTTTGTGTTCTCCCGTTACCCTAAGGAGAACTATGGGGAAAAACACTGACCCCATAGTTCTCCTTTAACTAAAAAAGTTCAACTTTAAAGTGACACTAAACTCAGGAGCTAAATCTTAAAAATACAATCAAGTATCTTAACTATTAACAAAAATGTATCTTATTTGTGTATCACTCGGCTGTAGATCCTCCAATCATCTCTGAATTGGTACTGACACTGTCCTTCCTTCTGGAGGGTGGCTACTTTTGTTCGCCATGGTTCCTGTGTGTGTTGTAAAGTAGTCACCGCTCAAAGCTCGCCCCTGTGATGGACTATAACATCAATACGAATTAGTAAACTAAACATGAGATTGCAGTCCATCAAAGGAGTGAGCTTGGAGAGGTGGATACTTTACAATACACACAGGGACCATAGGGGAATAAAAGTAGTCACCCTCCAGAAGGAAGGACAGTGTCAGCACCAATTTAGAAATGATTTGATGATCCTCAAATCAAGATACTCAATTAAGCTACATTGTTGTGAATAGTTAAGGTATTTGAATGCATTTTTACGATTTAACTCCTGAGTTTAATGTCACTTTAATCAGCAATTTCTGTTTATATGGTGAATACTTTATGTGTCATATACCATTGCTCCAAAGCAATATTAAATGACATTGTGTTGATCATTGGCTCCTGTCTTGTGGCTCTCACCTCCCATGTTTGTGGTACACAGTATCTGTCCATCCAAAACCCTGTTTCATGATACAGTCCTATAAAAAAAGGTTTTCCTAATCTATACCTCATATATACGTTTATGTTTCATGAGCATGTTTACTAGCATTTCTTACATAGTGCTGGTCACTGTAACTTTCTTGGTGTTCTCAATCTTGGCTATGTAGAGATACAGTAAACCAGCTTTATATACAGTACACATGCTGGACATTTCCTTTTAACAGCAAGAGACACCTAGTGGTGAATGCAGTTATTACAAGAATCTTCCTGGGGGTAACAAATTTGTTTACAATCTAACTTCCCCAAATTTCCTACAATGATTACAGATGAGATCATTTTACTTTAAAATGTAGAATGATGATTATATTTATTTTGGTAAATCACTGATTTTTAAAGAGGACCTTAACCAAATCATTAAAGTCTCTTATAAGCTTTATTACACACATTCCAATGTTTCAATCATTAGCTTTCATTAAAGGAGAACTACAGGAATTTTAAAAACTTACCATTGCAATGGGGCTACCCTCTGCATTGCAAGGGTTATGTGCTTGCTTTGTCTAGGGGGCTAAATTTGTCTAGGGGGCTAAATACTTGCCTGATCCCCGGTCACTTCTTTCTCTTCACTCAGGCTTTGGAGTGCCCTCGGCATCCTCACATCTAATGCAAGTCAATGGACCTGCATTAGACATGATGACGTCAGGTGTCCTTAGACTACCAGAGGCTGCGGAGACCAGTCTAGCAGCCCAAGGATCAGGTGAGTAATACAGCTTTATTTGAGCCCGCCTAGACAAAATTAGTACCTAACCCTTGCAGTGTGGGGGTAGCACTCTGCAAGGGTAAGTGTTTTAAATTCCCAGAGTTCTTCTTTAAACAAATAGCTGTTGATCCTGCCATAAGGGCCCTTGTTCAGACACTTTCTGTTTCGGGGTGACAACTATCTACCAGATGTGCTCCTGCATTGTCATCCTGTGTTGACACAGCTTGCACAGGCATGGTCCACAAGCTGTCACTGTCAGGATGCCACTCTAGAGCAGTGAAGTGTAGCCGACACTGGAGCAGTGCTCTGCTACAAAACTGGAGCTGCTCAGAAATATTAAGGAAGGCCGTACAATGAGCCCCCTATACAAGCAAGGTAAATGATCACCTGCATTAACCATCATCTCACTGATAGCACACGACTCTACTGATCTTAACCCAGTTCTACAGGAAATCATCACATATCTGGAAACATAATGCTTAGTTCAGGCTCAGTGTTCTGTCCTACATTGTTCAGAACGAGGACTTGATGACAGAACGAATAGCTCTTATGGGCACATTGTACTTAGCTTAGGAAGCACCATCTGTTCCGCCCCTAATTAGTCATGTAAAAAAATAGAAGCAAGCATTACACAATGTACCCGCATAAAATAACACTGCATAGATCTAACATGCCTCTTAGTAAAGAATAGCAACCAAGTCATTGAAATCCATTCAATCCTGGCTCATGTTCCTTTTTATAGGAAGCAATATCATTAAAAATGACATATTTAGAACATGCTGACCTTAACTCAATGTGAAGGCTTACATACACCTTACAAAGGTATGAAGAAAATGATTTGTGTCTTTCTGTTATTTTTTACATACTCAAATCAGTATATTACAGGTGCATGTAACAGGGTGTTATGGGGAAAGGGGGGTGTCAGGTGCTACCCTTGTGCTGCAGACCGCCTTACCAAAGGGCATATAAATTCTTAATGGTCCCATTACCTGGGGCATAGCTGTGGTGTGTCTATTGCCTAAATAGTCAAATATCAAGAAGTCCCTGCAATCCATACAGCATATAGACCTTAACGGGAGATTGGTGCTTGAAGTGACAACACAGATGGCGCCATGTCAGATGCAGCCCATAATAGAAGTCACGAGCACTCAAGGATACGTGCAAGAAGTATAGGCACTTTTTTATTGAATTGTCACATGCGTCATACAGTCAATGTTTCGGGGCCACATGGGGTTCCTTCTTCTGGGCAACATGCCTAAATAGATTGTGCTTATAAGTTGTCCCTCTTTCTCATCTCAGAAGGTTGGGGGTATGATCTTGGCCTATTATAAAATTCCCACAAAATGTGGGCAGCCATATTAGCATGCACATGATAAAGGGCTCTTATGAACTTTTCCTATTTGCTCCCTTTTGGTCTGTCAAATGTAACATTAAAACTGTTTTGTTATATCTTTTCGATATAGTGCAAAAAAAAACAAAAAACCTACCTGTTGATTTTGCCAGAAATCTAAAGAAATGATAGCTTCCTGTACATTCTGCCTATGCTGCACTATTATTAGTAATATTGTTCTTACCTATCTCTGTAGACTACAAAACAACCTTTCTGTAGTCTTGTCCCAGGACAAGAATTGTTTCACTGGCAGGATCACCGGGTGAAAATTAAGGGGGAAAAAAGCCTAAAAAAATTAAAACTGATACAGACACCACATCTATGGACCAGCAAGCTGCAATGTTTAACGTTTGTTTAACGTTTTTGTTCTTGGGTTTAGATATTCTTGAAACACAGCCTGTCACATGCTCTTTCATTATTACCAAACATTACAGCATAAAGTTACTGCAATTACTTTTATTACTTGTCTAACTATCTTTGGTGCACTTAGGGGACGATTCTCTTCACTTTTGCTTTGGCTCTGACCCCCGCCCCAAACCCCTTCATCTCCCATTCTGCCATGGTGGATAATAAAGGCAGGGCTCAAAATTTCCACTCGCCGGCTCGTATTTGGTGAGTGCAAGTGAAGTGAAGGCGGAAAAGTGGAAATGGGGATCTCAAAGTACTGGCCTGCAAACCGGTACTATGTGGCCCGCAGCCAGCTGACAAGTCAGACACAGACCGCGTAAATGAGTTACAGGAGCAGCTACATGGTCTGCATCTCTGTCGGATGCAGACCGCAGAGCTGCTTCTGTCACTGCCAGAACTCAGATCCTTTCGGCCGGTGTTCTGACAGTTCTGAGCTCCAGCCGAAAAGGATGGATTAGTAAGGTCTGCACCAGACCTTACTAATCACCACTGGATCACCAGGGATCGTGCCTCCTTGCCTCCTCCCTGCAAAGATGTAAACAGGTGAGGGGGCTCGCAGGAAGGGGGGGTGTATTATTTTATGTGTGGGGGGCTTAGAATTTGGGGAGTGTATTATTTTATGTGTGCGGTGGAGGGCTTGGAACGGGAGTAACATTGGGGAGTGTATTATTGTGTATTAGTGTATGTGTATATTAGTCCCCATTCACACCTATATTTCAGGTGCAATTAGGGATTCCTGTGTCAGGAACTTGCATTTTCCTGCAGCAGGAATCCCTAATCTGCCGTTTACAAGCGTCAACTATCATAAGATAAAAATTATCAAAAGATAATTTAAGAGGGTGTGTTAAGGGGCGGAGTTAAGGTCGGGGCAGGGTAGGGGTTAGGTGGGGCAACTGGTGGCGAGTAACTATTAAGGCCTGGCTAGTAGCTCAGGACTTGAAATGCTGAGCCCTGTTACTGTTTGCTGTTACTTTGTAATATGAGTTAAAATGTATGCTGGTGTGACAGGTTCTCTTCATGGATAGATGAGCGGCACATAATACCAAAAAAAGGAGTATGCATGCATTACTAGGGATGGGCTTCGCGTTCGAGTCGAACCTATGTTCGACTCGAACATAGCATGTTCTATTGCTCGCCGGACGCCGAACATTATGGGATGTCCGCGGTCTGTTCGAACGTGGGACATCCCACAATGCACTGCGCCGTCCGAAACGGTAACTGGCTACAGTCTTGCACCTGACCGCAGGTCAGGTGCAAGACTGTGCCAATCAGGGCTCAGTACAAATATAGAGCCATGATTGGGCAAAGTCACGAATTGCAATGCCTCATTGATAAGCCTACACATATTTTGATTTTAAAATGGAAAATTCCTCTTCTGACTAAGCCCCAACTTTGTTGCACTTACACAATAATACCAATAATATGGCTCATGTAGGTTTCGCAAGACACACTTTAGTGGGTACACACTGCACATAGCTGCATCCACTTTCCCACTGAAGGGATGATAACTTACATAGGTTTGAGTAAGACATACTGTACAGAGCTATGTTGTAATTGATCCCTGTACCAGGGAAGTATGGAGGCTGCCATTCCTGACCTCTCAATCTCAAAATGCTAGTTCACTGGCTGCCTTGCTAAGGAATTGAATTTAGTACTTTCTGATAATCAAACCTGTGCAAAATATGCAGGTCAAGAGTCCTGACTTCACTCACATGTGTCCCAAATCAGTGACTCACAAAGTAATGAAGCCACTGCAGCAGGAGCCAGGCAATTAGCTTTTTTAGAAGGAGAGGTTAGCTGAGTAAGACTCCATATTCCCTTTCTGCAAGATTCTTTTAAAATAAAAAAAATTCAGCAAATCATGCGCTCCTGTTCAGTTATTCATTTGAAAGGTTATCACAGTAACCATTTTAATAGATTCAAATAAAGCCTTAAAGCGAGTGTATTTTACTGTCTGCAGAGTGATTTTTAAGAACCTATAACATTGCTTTTAAGATGTAACAAAGTGTCTCACACTGCCGGCACCTGTTTGATCTACAGAATGATGAAATATGTAATTATCACTAAGTTCTTACTGAATGTAGCAAAAAGATTTAATATTTCTGCTTGTCCATTCCTGTCTGCTTTCTGTTCTACCAACACCTACAGCCCTAACAGAACAATTGGGCCACGCAAGAAGGCTGCCGCAAAGCATCAGTATATAGTAAGAGCCAATGAATAGCAGCCATGTTAATTCAACCTATACAGAACAATTTGGCCATGGAAGTAGGCTACCACAGAGCATCAATATTTAGCAAGAACCGGGCATCAGCAGCCATGGTCCTAAAGCCCATTCAGAACAATTGGGCCATGGAAGAAGGCTTCCATAGAGCATCGGCATAGAGTAACAGCCAGTGATAAGTATGTGTTTTAGTACAACCCATACAGTACAATTGGGCCATAGAAGAAGGCTACCATAGAGCATCAGTATAGAGTAAGTGCCAGGGATTAGCAGCCATGTTGCTACAGCCCATACAGAATAGTTGAGTCATGTATTAAATCCATAGAGCATCAGTATGGAGAGCCAGGGATTACCAGCCATGGTTCAACAGTCCATACAGAACAATTGGGCCACGGAAGAAGGCTACCATAGAGCATCAGTATGAAGTAAGACCTAGCGATTAAAAGCCATATTACTACAACTCATACAGAACAATTGGGTCATGGAAGAAGGCTACCACAGAGACTCAGAATGGAGTAAGAGCCAGGGATTAGCGCCCATGGTTCTACAGTCCATGCAGAACATCAGTAAGAAATAAGAGCCAGAGATTAATAGCTGTGTAGGATGGATACTCACTGCACTTCTCAAAGTCCAAGCATCCCATGTCCACTGTACTTCCTTCTGCTGAGTTTTAACATGCACTGACTAAACACAGTACCTTCCACTCATAAAAAAGATCTTTAAAATGGCATATACATACCATATGTAGGCTTATTTAAAGCAAGCATAGAAGATTGATGATGAGAAAAGTATGGTAAACCATATGATCCTCATTTCATTTGTGACAATCTGGCTGGTGGTTTCTGCACTTTGCACATCCCTGTACTTTATTAAAATGAGCCTGACATGAGAAAAAAAAACAGGGTTCTCATTGATTACCTCATTCTGAAAGTGCCAGTTGCTTGGCTATCATGATGATCCTCTAGCTTCAATACTGTAAATCACTGAGCTAGATTAAGTATGCAGAATATGAAAGTCAGAATAATGATAAAAGGTCATAACTGCACACCGATACTAGGCCATTGATTTAAAGTTTTACATTGCTCCAGAGTTCATCTTTAAAGAAATTGTGTAGAAAATAAGTATGGTGACTGCCATTGCAGACCCCTGCTTCTAGAAATGCTAGTTGCCTGGCAGTCATGCTGATCAAATGGCTTTAGCACTTTCTCTAACTCAGAAAAAGTATGCAGATCAAAACTTGTGACCTCACTCTGACTTTCTAATTCGCATGCTTATTCTCGGTCAATGGCTCCGAAAGTATTGAAACCAGCGGCAACGAGGCAATTAGCATTTTCAGGAGGTGGCCAGCAATGGCAGCCTCTGTAGTTTCCCCAGTAGAAGTTTATTGCCACAAAGCAAAGCACCTGTCTGAGAAGGTTTTTATGGAGGTTGCTGTTAGCTGACTGCCTGGCTGCACACTAGTACCAGTACACAGAGTTTAGTGAAGCTGCATGAGTGTAACGTCAGTGTCTGAGATCTACTTCGAGGCTTTTGAGTCAGGAAGTGGCTTCTTCCATCACAGGCTATTTTGCTTAAGGAGAAATTCTCTTTAAAGCTGAAAAGCTTGTTTCATTCATGTCTGTGTAGTATAGTCTGAACCAAGGCCTTCAGGGCAGTATCAGTCACATGCTTTTGAGGACTATGATTTTCCTAATTAGAAGCTGATGCACAGAAAGAGCACACTGTGCAGCCCAAGCATAGTATGTTATCTCCCCAGGGAGATGATTGCTTGGGAGTACACCTTATGCACAAGAAGAGGCTTTTGTCGTCAGCTTTGGGTTGATTTTTGGTAATGCCATTTACAGTACACTAAACTCCAGGCAGCAGACAAATACATAGTTGAAATCAGTGGCATGACTATAGCCATGGTAGCCCATGCGGCTTATATGGGGCCTGAGGGTGGGAAGGGGGCCCCACTATGGAGGTTGTCTGTATCTTCATTGCAAAAGAGCTGATGCTGGATGCAGAGAATGTGTACATGCATAGATGCTAAGGATGCTAGTT
>NW_017307229.1:442520-463609 GCF_000935625.1 Nanorana parkeri
CACCCTCTATCTGTGAGTAGAATTATTGCCTTCAGAGCTTCTGGTCATCTTGGCCAGCACTTTTATAATAACCCTGTATGCCTAATACAAACCTCCCAAGAGGTAAGATGGGTAAGAGGGATGCATTATAGGATGACCTATGTAGGTTTAGTGCAGTAAGACACTTTTGATAATAAATAATACACTTTTTATATAGATCTATACATCAGGCCAAAAAGAGGGACAACCGAGGAAAAAAGAGGGACAGAGGGATTTGGTTCGAATTGAGAGATAGTAAGGAGCTATGCTAATACAATATTCTTGAGTCTTAAAAATCCCAGAGTGTTTTACATTTGAGGTTTGTCATTCTGAAAAAATACAGCTTAATAAGGTTTCTATTAATTTTATGTAGTTATTGTATATAGGAGCACTAACAATTATATAATAATCTATTTTTGTTTACAGACTACTAATCCACAATGTTCAGGGGTAGGAGGGCTGCCTGTCTGTGATGTAGACATATTTCACTTTAGGATCAGTTGCACTATTGTCCAAATTGACATTGCCAGGTATCAAAGAGGAAGGTCGCTGCAGGTCTAGATTACTTAATTAGTAATCAGCTTACAAAACATCAATGCATATTTCAGACTAAAAGGACTAGACTAGACTTGGACTGTTTACTCCAAAATACGTAGCAAATGATGTGCTGTTTTTAAAAACTGAGTAAATAAAGCACCATTTTAGAGTGAGAAGGTCCTAAAGTGAGGATTTCTTATTAATCAAGGACTTAATGAGCATGGGAACACTCTCTAAGAACTTGGGAGTGACAGTGGATTAAACCAGTTGTGACCTGTCACGTGTCTGCCGAGATCAGCAATGGCTGCCTACCTTCCTCTCAGTATAGGTTTCCTTTAAATATGCCCATTTGACAGTCTCTTTAAGCTCCAAAAATAACTGTTTCTGATTGAGCAAAAAATATTGTAGGTAATTGTCATATGTGTATCTGAGGTTACTAAATCACAGAAAAAAGCCACTACTAGCGTGATCTTCTTCCAACCACGGTAGATGGACCAGATTACTGATAAGGTGTGTTACGTGCCTGAGAATTTAAAATAGGAAAATAGCTAGAGCATGGGGGGGTCTATGCCAGTGAAGGCAAGATTTCCTTCTCTTTCACAATGCTGGACTGCTGGAACCTGACACTATCTTTCTCTAACTCAACCCAAACTGTATTGGAGGTAGACACAGGAAAATTTGCTTTTGCATTGTGTGAGCCAACAAGTACTTTGAAAGTGTAAAAGTGATTGTTATCTCTCTGATGTGAACCAATAAGCAGCCTACTTGTAATGGCCCTTAACTCTAAAATACTGCTTGTAAACATGTGATCATGAAGGGCCACTCTAAGTCCAGATGGCTCACCTATGAGTATGAGAGAGTGTCTACTTATTTTGTCTCATCCATGATATCGTAGCTTTGAAACTCTCCCTTGCATCCTAGTTACTTTAAAAGTTACCTACTAATTTATTCCACATAGCCCTCCCTGGTTGGGTTAAAGAATGGGCAGCCTAAGTCACAATGATTATGTATCTTATGTAATTTGTGTTATAACTCATCTCCTGCCTAAACATTTTTTAAATTTGGACAGAGTTGGAAAGGCATAGAACCCCTGCTAGCTTTACATTAAGAAACAGACACTTGTGTGTTGATTGCCTGGTTCTCACTGATTACTTAGCTAATCCTCCCATATCACCTCCATATCACCACTCCAGCATGCAAGGTATTTACTCTATTCTTTTGCAGGGACAGTGTTTTGGCCAGCGTAATTTTCCCAACAGGGCCACTTTAATGCACTTGCTGATGAAGAGGAAGGTACCTAGGCAAAGCTAATATTGCTTCACAGTAGCAGTGTGAACATGGCTATTTAGAATACTACAATCATGTGTGCTTTGCTGTTAATGGCTGGAGTACATGGCAACGATTCCACAGGTATGCTTACAGGGGATGCAGCGGTTTTCTATAGCTTCTCCTTATTTTTGGATAGAAGCGCTCCTATGAGCTGGCCATACTCCTATAGATTATCTGTAGATTTTCTATGGTCAGATGGAAAAAGTGCAACAGATTCCTCTGTCTATGCTGAACTGTGTGGATGGAGGAATCTCCCACCGGGCCAAGCTTCAGTAACTTGCTAGTCTGGCTCTTAAATTACCTGAACAATGCCTGCATCTAATCAGATTGTTCAGATATTTTGAGAGCCAGTGGGGCCAGTTTTAGTATATTCACCTGACTGCATTTTATATTTTAAAATAATGTATCTGCTGTTGTTTTTTTATGTGTTTGTATATTATGTGTGTGCGCGTGTGTAAACAGAATAATTCTTATTGATAGTGCAAAAAGCCGTTTACCATATTTGCACTTTTACTCACTAGCACTTGAACATGTCTATGTGCCATGATTACAAAAGGTCCACTATCCATCACTATTCATCAGTATTGCCAGTTCTGAGCACTAACAACCATTTGTAACTACTTAACCAAATTGTTTTTCATGTCTGTAAGCATTGTTTGAACCCAGCAAATTTCAATAAAGCTCACAACTCAATACTGTTCAGAACATCCTTGTTTACCCCTAGAGAGAACAATTCTTTCAGGGCTGCTTAAAAAAAAAAAAATGTATTAGGGCTGCGTTGTTTCCAGCGCAGCCCCAAGGCAAGACAAATCAATTTGCCTTGCCATGGATGGGCTTGGTTCAGAAAGGGCACAGTGTAATGGGCCGGGATTGGCACATTGGCACTGTGTTGAGCAACGCACACCAGCTGTTGTGTGTTTAGCGCAGCAGCTGGTATGAATTGGCCCTCAATGCTAGCGCAGCATACCAGTTGGACTCAGTGCTCACCAGCTCAACTTTATACACACTGTGGATGTTTTGTGCTTGGTGGCCTTCACTGACAAGCACTTTCTTTGTGAATCCATCTGAAAAGTTGAGCATCAGTAAAAGAAAATGGTGGAAATGGACTCTAGATGAGAGTGGGCTTGCATTTGTACAGTACTAAAGTGTTTCTTCAAAGAAATGAACAGGACTAATGGCAAATCATGGTAATCTCCCACAGAGATTAAAATCAATGAATCTAAAAGACACTTTAATATCCATTTTATGGTTACCTAAGACAACCTTTAACCATTAAAAATGTAAATAAAAGTAACATTAAAACGTGACCGATTTAATTCCAGGGAAAAATAGCTTTCATACTGCAAGGGTGTCTGTAGTCCTCAAAGATAGCTGGAAATAATGTAACCGATAAGAGTGCCATACAGGCATAAATACCAGAGGTTATCATTCATCAGAAATGTATCAACAAATATAGAAAAACACTTTCAATAGTACATTTTCCAGACCAAAAGAGCACAAGGGAAGTTGATTGGTTGGATGTACGTACCCTTAACTATGATAGCATACCTACCAACTGTGAGATGAGAAAGAGGGATACCTTTCAGCAAAATGAGGTGAATTTATGAAAACTGAAGCAAACAGAACCTGGAGTAGATGCCCATAGTAACCAATCAGCGTTTATCTTTCATTTTAAAAGCTTAACTGAACAAACTGAAGAGAGAAGCCGAGTGTTACTATGAGCAGCTCCAGTTTTGATACATTTCTGCAAAGTATTCAGGTAATGGACATACCCCTGCCATGCCCCCAAGTATTCAAGCCAGTAAGAATGTATGTTATAAAAACTATTGGTTAAACCCAGAATACTTTTGCATTATACTGGCGTTTTTTAAAATATCAAAATAGATAAGAGACAAGATGAAGGTTTCACTGCAGAATAACACTTTTAGTAGTTAAATAGAACATTTTCATAGATATCTGCACATCAGACTAAAAAGAGGGACAACTGAGGAGGAAAAGAGGGACAAGGGGATTTGGTTTCAAAAGAGGGACAGTTGGGAGGTATGTGATAGCACAGGTACTATATATGTACATAAACAGACGCAAGGAAGACTATGCTGATACAATAGGAAAAGGCAGTAAAGATCAGATATTTTCTCTAGGACAGAAGCCACAGCTTTTCTACGCATGTGCATGGCAGCAGGCCTACTAGACCACGGAGCAGCAAAGATTTTCCCATGGCCACACAGCTAAATATAAATGCACTACAGAAGTTTTACTGTGTGGAAGTTAATTTGACCCTGAATAACATGTACACTCCCCATCAGCACTTATTATTACAGATTTCAAGAAAGGGACATAATTATGAGTAATCCGCCTATCCCAAGAAAAGCAGAGTCAGCATTTTATCAAATTCTCAGCTCTTAAATAGAGGTCAGTTATATCAGCAGAGACACATTAAGCTCTTAGCGTTCAGAAGGAATAGTCCATCTTTAAAAAGCCTGAGTTTTGGAAATAATTTAAAATATTCTCGTACAATCCATCGACTGAGGACAGGAGTAAACACGTATCTGGGTTAGTAAATTGGGACAGCTGAGTCTACCTGTGCTACTTCCAGTGCCTTTGTATCATTGAACAACAGACAGTGCAATTGTGATACATGAAAATGACCAGGATTGGTGCAAATTTCTTCCTGAGTCCTCCTTTAGACACAAGTGACCTTTGACAGACACACTCTAGTACAAATGTTAGTAAATGTACATGCATGCATTAAAATGTATGTAGAGGCGTTTTGAGAAGCACCAGATCTCTTGCATGGTCTCATGCCATGGTACTCTAATACATTTTGCTGGAAACATATTTCCTAGCTACTGATATTTCCAGTACAACATTGTTTGTAAAATGTCTATTATAACATGAAGCCCAATTGAAGTAACCGTATTGGATATGTGGTTAAATAGATATTACACTCATAATCTCCTTTTTTAGTCCACCTCCACTTTCCTGTTACAGAGGATGTGTAGGGAGTCTAAATATGACTGTGCAAATCAATAGGCACCAGAATTAGCCCCCATTGCTTTCGATAACCAGCACTTAGTACCAGATCTGGTCAGCCATACCCCCTCCTTTTCTCTGCAATACATGTCTGTGTGAGGACACATGTGCTAAGGGGTGTGGCTGTTACTTAACTATGCCAACACAGACCACTGGAGATTTCATAAATTATTATGGATTATAATGGTGGCATTAAAACACACAGGTGAGAACTGGCTCCAAAGTATTGCCCAGGTACAGTGCATAACTGTTATGACTGTCAGTCATTGCTCCCCACAGGGAAGACTCCCCTTCCCCTCTCCAGGCCTGACTGAACGGACAGGGAAGGGGGCGGGCACATCTGGCTCTGCTTCTAGAGAGGCAGAGCCAACTGTCGATCAGCCAGCGGGCTCGATCTTGACAGTATTGTTGGAATCCATCCATGGCTGTGGCGCGGCTCTGCGCTCTCAGCATATAGTGGGCAGTAGCCCTCTATATACTGAGTTTTTGGTCACTGAGGACATTAGTAATTTGTCTAAGCCATGCACAACACACACGTTTGCTGTAGAAAGAGTCTGAGTGATTTATGTAATATTTCTTACAATGCAGAGGAAGTGAGATAATTTATTTCTGTGGAAGAATGTTGAATCATGTAAGCCAGCAACAGACCAATTCACTGAAATGATATAGATGACCTTTACCTGTAACAGAAAGGTCTGTCTGTATACAGTGGATGACATTTATGAATGAATGATGCATAGGAAAAAGGTGTTATCGTGCATTACAATTAGATTGTGCTTTGAGAGCAGACTAAAAATTGAAATTAAACTCCTGAGTGGTTTGTGTAAGTTTTTTTTTTACCATTTGGACTTGTGAATTTGTAAAGTCCTGAGGTTGCATGCAAGAAAATCTTCAATGCAATTACATTTCAAAATGTCACATGAACACAGTTTCTTCTTCCATGGTGCTAAGGTGAATCCTAAATTAGATACTTCAATTCATTTCACAAAATGCTTCAAGGATTATTGATGTGCACTAACCCATAGATTTACTACACTTTGCACAGTAGTAACACTTTTTTTCTACTTTGACCAGTGTTAGATTAGAAAAAAATGGTGTTACTTTAAAGTGACATTAAAGTCAAAAAAAATTCCCTCCCCCCAATGTTAATATTAGCACTTACCTTAAATGATGTCCAATCTTCCTCTTCTTTCCTGTCCTTTTCAGCCTTCTCTCCAGCGTTGTGGCGGGTGTATGATCCAGCGCTGACTCCTCTGTCCTTGCTGGCACTTCCGATCCCACGGTGTCTGCATGCGGGTGCACGCGTCCATATACTTACCTTGCGTCTCTCCTCGTCTCCCGGCCGAAAATCCGAACTGCTTGCTAGCCGTAGATATATGCAAAAAAAAAAAAAACGGAGGGTTTAGAAACCCTTTAACTGACATTATATGCAGGTCACCCCTGTGATTTTCATATGAATAAAACAAAGGAACTATAAAGTTACAATGTTATATTGCATTTTCTTTTTGTGTAAACACTGTTCATAAATTCAGTCTGTTTACACAGCTGTGTTAATGAGGATGTCAAAATGACAGCCAGAATATACCGGTAAAAACAGCTGGGGGGGAGCCGTGGCGGGACAGAGGGCCAGAGCGTGTTACATACACCCTATGTACTTTTTGGGGGCATACATCACACGCCTAAGGTCTTCAACCTATTAAAGAGACACTGTTCTTAGAATACATGTATCCTAAGCACACTGCCTCTTTAAAGCTGAACTGGAGCAAATTGGGGTCGGCTACATACACTTGTGCTAATTAGGAACATGCTTAAAGGATTAGAGAACAGAGTAAGCAGAATTGATGAATTATTAGCATGTTGCTGCTTCTTCATTGTCATTCACAAGTCAGCAGGCTACAGACAGGAAGGTGACACCACTACATTCCATAACTCTACCACAGAAAGTGGGGCCACCCCCCATGTGAAAATGACATCCTTTGCAGACAGGACAGTTCAGTCATAATTTAGTACTTCTGTACATAACTCTTTGCTTGATTTTCTGCTCTAAATGTGATGTCCGGACCCACAATCCACTGTTCCAGCAATCTCAATAACCCAATACAGTATTTCTGTGTATGGCGAGCACATGCACATGCTCCAGGTCTCCCACAATTCTATGCTCACTGCTCAGTACCTGAATAACCTATTGCAGATAGGAGGGCTTGCCTAGCCCTGTGCAAATACCAGCTTTCGGTAAGTTGGTGTATGTATAGGAATTTCAGAGTTGTTCAAGAAGTGGATTGCAGATTGGGCTGTTAAAGTGACTGTCCCAGAAGTGTCAGATACCGACAGTGACTGGGGATCAGCAACGTGATGGAGTTTTAACACAAGGACTATTGGAAAGCTTAGTATGCACCATCTTGTTTTACAGATTGCCTTCAGTTTTGTTTTAACCCCATAGTGACACTCTCACTTTAAGGTAGGAGCAGAAACCTTAGTGTATCTGCTATTTATTGTCACTGATAATGTACTTTCAATACACTTGGTACAGGTGTATAATCGTGTAATCACATGTACAGAAGAACACCATTATGCAGCACAGTCACAATGTACAGTAAATTCCCCTTTATCCAGCATCCACTGGGATTGGTAGATTCCGGATAAATTTAGTGTCTGGTTTCTTGAGAGTTACTATTAAAAATAGGTTGACTCTAACTAATGTCATACCCTCTACTATACTATATCATAACATAAACTCTATATTGACTTCATATTAATATTGAAATGCAGTAATCAAAAGCAAAATAAGACAAATAGACACACAATCATTTCCAGGATAATACATGCCGCACATCAGCAAAACAATGTGTACACAGGGTATTTTGTTTATGGTTAGATGAGAGTTCTGGTTGGTTGAATACCGGATAACTGAGAGTTTACTGTATTGTCATTCTGAGTAAATGATAAACTTCCTACAAGTGCTGCAATGCTAGTTCCTGTTCAGATTCAGCCAATCAGAAAGTTGTGTTTTCTAGTTGTGTATCTTCTTCTGCTCTGTCCTCCTTCTCCACCAATATCGTGCATGGTATAATAAAAATGTTAGCAGGTTTGCTTCATTTTATAAATAACAATGCAATGTGATCACAAAAAGCAGTGCAGGAACCTTTCTCTAAGCATTGTAACCAATAACAGGATGTGAATGAAGTTGGTACTAAGAAAAATGCCAATGAAACCAAGCTTTCTGTCCAATGTTGGTATGAAACATTGTGTATTAACATATCACTAGACTTAATATACCATTAGCAGGCGATACATACAGGCCGTTGTGCATTATGCTTGTACTGTAATTCAGTAACTGCTGACAACTGCATATTGTTCTAATGGCATAGCACTAAACTATTCTGCATCCTTGTAAATGTAGCATTTTCTTAAAAGTGGACCTTTATCCCCTCTGCATGCTGATATGAAGCCATCTTACATTCATTAGCGAAACAAACATATTTTTATTTTACTTACAATTTCTTTATTTCTACTTCCTGGTCCACTTTGGCACAAATGATGTAATGTGCTCATACATCAGCAATGCATAGCTGGGAAATCTCATCTGTAATCTCCTGAGATCTCAGGGAAAGACATTTTCCTCCCCTGAGATGATGTGCATGGTCACATGACCTAGTCACATGTGCCAGAGTTCCAGGAAGAAAAGGGAGATCTATCAACCTGCCCTTAGTTAAAATGGCCATTGTCAGAATACTGGGGAAGAAAAGAAAAATAAGTTATGCAAAGAATACAAATTATCTAGAAGTATGTGTTTGAAGATTGTCATTACTAAACATTTCTAAAGGTGTCTTTGTTGTTTTTTTGAAGATATGGGTAAAGTTCCTCTTTAAGGCATCATTCAAATGGACATGTGCAACTGTACAGCAAGCACATCAGTGCAGAATCCTGTGGCCGGGAGGGACAGCTAGTGTATGTAGCTAGGAGGGACAGCTGCTACCAGAATACCGGTGTTCATGGATGTACATCTGTACCCCTACAGATGTGCAAGTTTGAGTTGGCATGAAGCCATGTGCAGCCACAACCGCCCCCTCAGGCTAAGTTCACACCCAGACGATATAACACAGATTTCCATTGAAGTCAATGGGGCCTGTTTACACCTTTGCATTGCGTCACGCAGCCATTTTTTTAAAAGCAAAATCGCGCATTTTTTTAAAAGCTAAATCGCGCAAAAACAGCTCATTGGTTCAAACACCTAGGTGTGTACCAGGCCTGAGTTGTACAGGCGGCTGCATGGGGCTGCACACACCAGCTGTCCCTCCCAGGTTTATGCATAGAAGTGCATGTTGTATGGCTATGCATGTCTGTGCGAATGAGACCTAAGGGTAATCAACCAATTTCACTTTGGACCATGGGAAAAATACTTTCCACTCACAATGCCCTGGATCAGAGTCAAGCACACAGCCCCAAGGATGATCAGCTATACTACGTTCAATGCTGTAGTCTGTTTTACTTACTTATAGAAGTTTTTGCTGCATATCTATAAGAGATTGCAGAAAAAGGACAAAGCCTCTGTATTATATTTTGCTTTCGGTACTCGCCAATACTGAGTATCTATACGGGTGCTTCCGCAGTCATGGAGCTGGCTTCCCGGGCAATCAGGAAGCCGGGCGGCGGTTAATGACATGTCGCCTGGCTTCCTGATTGCCCGGGAAGCTGGCTCTATGTTGTTTGGCTGGCGTGATTGTGATTGGCCGGGAAACCAGTTTCCCAGCCAATCAACATCGAGCTAGCTTTCCGGCCAATCCGGAAGCTGGGCGGCGAGTATTGACCTGCCTCCCGGCTTACTGATTGACCCGGGAAACTGGCTCCATGCTGATTGGCTGGAAAGCCGCCTTCCCAGCCAATCAGCAAGCAGCCGGCTGTTCGGTCGGCTCAATGCTGATTGGCCAGGAAGCCGGCTTTCCAGCCAATCAGCAAGGAGCCGGCTGTTCAGCCAGCTCAGCGCTGATTGGCTGAGAAGCCGGTTTCCGGGCTAATCAGCATGGAGCTGGTTTACTGGCCAATCAGGAAGCCGGGAGGTGGGTCATTACTTGCCGCACAGCTTCCTGATCACAAACTGGCTCCATGTTCCCCTACTATCGCCCAAATGCTCCGCCCAAGTACTCGACCAAATACTCGGTATCGGCACCGATACTAGTATCGGTATCGGTGCATCCCTACTCACAAGTAAAGTTTCTTAGTAAAGCAGTGGAAAGAGTAAAGATGATGCACAAACACCATATTTCACATGAGTAAGGTCAGTGGAGCACAAATTTAATGGTATAGCTAACCATGCTTTGTCGTTTGCCTTGTTGAATTGCAATGTAGGTATTCACCTCTACTGAGAGACATTATATGCTTTGTCATTTACTTAGTGAAGAACTTCATGCATTAAAGGAAACCTGTGATGAGGGAAATATGGACACTGCCAATGCTGACCTCCTTCTGAAAATGCTAGACACCTGTCTGTCTCTAGCGACAGTACATTCTGAGTCACTGACATGGCACAAGCATCATTCATAAAGTGAAATTAGAGTCTGATCTGCAAACCTCTACTGAGTCAGTGGGGGGTGATCTACTAACCTAAACACACGCACGCACTAGGTGCGTGTGATTTTTACACAGCAAAACGTATTTATCAACCAAAAAGTCTCTAAAAGCATATTTCCACTAATGCCATATATGGAAAAATCATGCACATGATGCATATATAATGCTGCTTCACAGTTTAGACAAAAATGGGTAGCTCATGCATTTACATTCCTGCATTCATCAACGCAAGCAACACAACATAGAGCTAATTTACACAACATCACCTTGCAAATTCATGCAGGGCTTTGCACAACACACCTGCTGGGTGTGTACACACTACAAAGGTGTTTAGATTCCACCCATAGATCATGCTGGGAGGGAACACACTACAGAGGTGTATACATGTTCGTGGTGTGTTTATAAGGTTAGTAAATCAACCCCAGTGACTAAGACAGTACAGAAGCCTTTGGATCACCATGACAGAGAGGCAACTAGAAATGTCAAAAGGAGAGGTTAGCAATGGCAGCTATATATTTTCTCAATAGTGATTTCCATTAACAGGGGTAGGAAGGAAACAGGGAAGAGTTTTTTTTATTGTTACAGAAGACAGAAAAGCAGAATATCTTCGATTGCTGGAACTAACACAACCAATTTCCTAGATTTTGATACTGCATATTAATAAATAACTAGTTCTTGCTTCCCCTATACACTTAAAGCCTTGTCAGACTGCCCCGCATTGCAACCAGACATGAAGCGGTAGGCCACAAGCAAAATCCTGCAACATGTTACACACCAGTAATGTTTTTGAGTTTGTGGCTTTAATGATGTCTATAGTCAGAATACACTGATGTTACAGCTGCATATCTAAGAAATAAAATAGAAGTAGTAGAGTATTGTACTGGAGTTTAAGTGATACCCTTTATTGCCTCACTTTTAGGATTCCTTAGATCGCTTTGACAGGCTTTGTACAAAGCCTAATGAAGTGATCTAAGCAATGTCTTTGATCCCTGATGAAGGGACTTAAGGAATACCCAGAAGTTTGCATATACAATAACTTAAGTTTGCCAAAAAAGGGTACCACTAAAAAGGGTAATTTCCAAACTTGCTGCTCTAAACTATAAAATACATTCTGGGGGAAATGTATTAGAACTGGAGCAGACAAAAACTGCAGCAGCTGTGCATGGCAACCAATCAGCGTCTCTCTTTCATTTCCAAATCCTAACTGAAAAACCTGAAGAGAGAAACTGATTGGTTGCTATGCACAGCTGTTCCAGTTTTTGTCTGCTCCAGTTCTTGATGAATTCCCCTCACTTTATCTTGTATTCAATGTTCTGATTTTGATCTAACCCTTGTAACTGACTTAAGCTGGCCCACATGGATCTAGTTTTGGCCATTTCCTGTTGAATCAGCTGAAATTCAATCGGTGGGTGGCACTGTTGGAACCACCCTGCTCAACAAAAGGCAGTTTTTAAAAAACTGATTTTGTCATAGATGCTGGGTAAAAAAATTGTCAGCTGAACAGTGACTGCAGTAGAGATTTCCATCAACAGGGGTAGGAAAGAAACAGGGAAGAGTTTCTATTTTTAATGTTACAGAAGACAGAAAGGCAGAATATCTTAGATTGCTGTAACTAACTCAACCAGTGACTGCAGCCAATCAGCCACAGTCATAGTTCAGGCATTCTGACAGCCATGGGTGCTGTCTGTCAGAATACAATAGCTGGCAGAGAAGATTCCTCCACCCAAGCTCTTTAGGTAAGGGAACTAAATGATCTCTCTCATTCAGCCCAAGAAGCTGAACGAAAAAAAATCTTAAGGTGTTTGGCAAGCTTTAATTATAAGTCAATAAGTACCTTGGTCTGACACTATGGCTAATTTATATAGGAGGCTCTGTTGCACATTTCAACCAATGAAATTCCTTTTTCCCAGTGCAGGTTAGGAAATGTGAGATCAAACCTGACTTGTCACAATGAATAACAGCTCCTCCTTTGTTCTTTATGTTATTTATGATCACCCCAAATCTAGGAGCCACTGGTAGTATAATGCATACTGCAACTCTATATGTAACACAGCTTCTGGTACACAGCTTCAAGCTACAATTCTTTATTGAATATATCAAATGAACAGTTTGCATAGTAAAAACTCTGCGAAACACGTTTCAGCCACACACGGCCTTAGTTATACCTTGTTAGTACTAACTCCTAAATACCTATACACTCCCAAACAAGGTGAGGAGGTACAACACAGTTGGAAACATTTTTTTAGAATAAATCTAGAGATATACAACACCGGCCTGGGCTTTAAAATATCAATAGAGATGCAAAATCATTAAAATACACATTATTATGTTACCTAAAATAAAACAGTTGCGATTTACAGCATCATTTTAGAAACAAATCCAGATCCCAACGATAATTTAAACCCTGTTGGATTTTACATCCTAACCTACAAATCCACAGTGTCTCTCGCTCCAATAACTTCCTACGGTGATCTCCACCGCTAACTGGTAATGTCACCCTCTCCACACCAAAAAATAAAAAGAATGACATATCGCCATTAGACACGTAACTCCGCAAAAAAAATGTTTTGTTTCGGATCAATTCGAATTTTTATTCCTTTCGTTTTTCGGATCCCAAAATTGATTCGCTTCATTATTCTGATTTCAGATACGTCTAAATTTTTGTTTCCTAACAAAATCACATAACCGTGCCTGTAATGCAACCCCCAACAGCCCAAAAAAACATCTGACTGGCCAGAGAAAAGTCGCAGTCGATTTAGTTTAGTTTTGAACGAAATTTGCATGGATCTGAGTTTTCATTAAAGGAACATTTGGGTTTGTTCACATCCGGACTCGTTTAAGTTCCGAAATTCGGATGCATCTGAATGTCCGAATTTAACAAAATTCGTATGAATATCCATTCATAATAAAACTAAATTTACATGTCTAATCATCATTATGAACTTTCATACAACATTTAGGCACATTAGATGATGCACCTGCATCACTGTGCTCTCCCAGTTTTATACAAAACAGGTGACTTACCTCCCAGGCTGTGCAGAGACACCATCAGGTTGCATCTCAGTTGCTGGTCACTCACATTCTCCACCAGCTTCATCAGCCGGCCGAGCTGTGTTTTTGCTGCATTATGTCTTTTAACCTCTGTCCGGATAGCCACAGAATTCTGGTGCTTCGGTGTACTTGTCCTGAAACTCCCTTGTGTCCCATCTCTGCCTCTTGCCAACTCTCCACTCATCCCCTGTTATGTGCTTCTTGCATGCACACATCAATAATAACTTCACAAACAAGACACTTGTAGAATTTGCTCAGTATAACATGATTGGTCTCCGACTGTTAATTTCAAACATCCTCCTTTGTAAACTTTCTTTGCATCGTCCACTTCCTCCAGACTGACTGTTCCTCAGCAATGAAAAGTAATATTCATCGTTCTGTGCTGCTGCATTTGGCTTCCTCCACAGTCGCTGTATCTCTGCTGCTCACGTGTGCACTTCCTGGATTGACAGGAAAGTTTCAGATGTGTCTCAGTTGCTTGTAGTGTCCCTCCCAGACAGGAGAGTCACACAGTCTGAACACAAATGATGGTTTAACTCCATTTACCGCCCTCAAGGCAAGAACATTAAGCCCTAAACTGTAATGTTTTATCCATTTATCTTGTTTTTACCAAAGTTCCAGTTAGGTATAAATACAAAGTATTACGGTAGAGGAAGTGTTACTATATGCTGTCTGAAACTGTTCTGGAAGATAACATGCAGGAAGTGTCAACCACAAAACAAACCGACCAATCATATTGTACTAGTTCTACAAAAACATTGACATACCACATAAAATTACTACTCAATGAGTAAGGCCTAGGCAGATTATGTTCTGTGATTCAAAATCAAAAACGTAGGAATTATATTGCAACTAACTATTGAATATTTATCAGCGCATGTAATAAACACACATGCAGGTAGTCTTGCTTTTGAAAACCAAATGCAAATCATATTTAGGCTTTGTTCTCATTGCTTACGTTGTTGAGCAGACTTACACAACAAACAATTTAATAGCAAATGCTTTCCGATCTCTTGTGTTTACATAGTTTTGTACTTTGACTTGAGAAGTTTATTACTTTACATAATAGTAGAACAGCACAAAGCTGCACGTGTCGTTGGAGGAGTAAGGTTTGGGTGCTGGTGGCAAGGAGGAAGAAATGGGTCAGGCTTTGAGGGAGACATTTCATCCCTACCAACCCCAAATTGGGTGTTCAGGCTGGACCGCTATGCGCAGCTTGCATAGTATGCACTGGAGCTTCTGGCTTGATCTGCAGCTAGTGTGCTGTCTGAGAGGGCCTTCAACGCAGCTTCTTAATAAATCAGCCGAAATTCGTTCAGTGTTTGCCACCCTTCCGTCCAGCATCGTTCGATCAGAAGATCAAAGAAGCTGGATGAAAAATCTTCTGGCGTACAGTCACAGCAGCTGATCAGTTGCTGTCACTGTTTGGGTATTCTGACAGCAGCACCCCCACTGCTGTCAGAATGTAAGGACTCAGCAGGAGATTCGCTGTTTAGCGTGGATGGCGGAATGTGTTATTTTTTTTCTTTCAGCCCACAGTTTGGATGAAAAAAAAATATAACAGTGTATGGGAAGCTTTACAGAGATGTGAATCTGCCTGCCCCTGACAGTGTGAGACTACATTCACACCTACAATGTAGGTGCGTTTAGGGATTCCTGCATCATCGATTGTGCGTCCAGGGGTAGTCATTGATTCCTAATCGTATATGTTATACGATTACATGCGGTGAGCCAGCATTCTGCTGCCACAGTCACATTAACTTGAACAGGTGACAACTGTCACTTGCAAACTTGGGATTCCTGCTGTAGGTAATCGCAAGTTCCTGATGCAGGAATCCACAAACACACCTAAACTATAGGTGTGAATGAAGTCTAAGTTTCAGTGCTGCATTATTTCTTGAATTAAAAATTCCCATATGGTGGGGGAAGGATCAGCTGAAGTGTGAGCGTAGCCAGGCATTTTAGAGGCTTCTTTTTTATGCAAAAACTGCTCGGGGTGAATGGGGCGTCATTTTTTTCTGCACACATTACGAGGGTCATTGATATAAAGTTCTGTCTCACATACATGATTAGTTTGTGTTTCTGTAGTAGTGCACTATTGTGAATGAATGAGACTTTTGATTTATTTGTTTTGCTTGCTCTGGATAATCAGGACTTATTAATCTTCCCTTTTTTCTTTTAAACACATGGCATTTGGTCACATAGTTAGGGGATATTTACTGAACACAATGGTTTTAATCTATTTGTGATGTTATTATAGACATTAAGTCTATTGATATTTCTTTTCATTTTTTGCCCCTTAGTTTTATTTTGTTTTGACTGTGTTTTTGTTTACTGTACATATGTATTAAACAAACAACGCACAAATACACATTGAAGTTACTGCAGTGCACTCGTGTGAAGGAGCCCTAAATGAAGAAACAGACTTCAGCAGAAACAAATGTATATTTTCACTGCTCAGCCTGTCCAGGGTCAGAAAGGGATTTCATTGTGTGACACCCCTGTTCTCCCAGGTCCTTGTTCATTACAGTCTGATGCAAAGACAGGGGAGACAGGCTGGGGCGGCACTGCAGAAACACTGCAATAAACAGTGCCCAGCCCTAGAGAAGCTGGGCATAAGTAAGAAACTGGGCATAAGCAAGAAACTGTTATTTGCATCTGAGTTTTGATAATCACTGTATCATTTTGATCAGCAGGAAAAGGAAGGTGGGTCTGTTTTCGCGTTCTAACTTTATTTTCATCATGATAAATTGACCCCTAGCCTGCAGAATATCTATAGCAATGGTTTTCTACAAAAAGCTGTAGTAAATTGTGAGCTACAAGTCAGGACTCGACATGTGTATCTTTTTACCTGCTTACATGTTTTAGGAAAAAGTGGCAAAATAATCTAATTGGGCATAGATTATATCACGGGTATAGTCATGACAGATGTTGTCTACTGGGCGAAGAAAAGGTTAAGCAGAAGCTGGAGGGAAGTAAATAGAGTGTTTGTTCCAGCAAACTTTCACAATGCTGTGTAACAGGTGGGCCCGCTTCTCTGCCTTGCATACACACAATCCAAGTAGAAGATCAGGTTTATGCATCTCTGGCTCTCTAAACAACCCCACCTCATGCTTTTTGTGATATAAACGAATGGCTGAGCTATTCTAGGATGAAATAATAAAAAAACAATGCCTGCAGCATGCCATGGAACGGAGATGATACTCACATGTGACCTGATCAAGAGTCAAATGTTATCAAATACTATAAGTCTAAAATAAACTCCAGGTTTGCCTAACATTGTGTACATTGAGAAAACGTGCAAGGAGTATGTTTTACGTTTCCATAGCTTAACATACTATTTTGTAGATATGAATGTTTACATTATTCATATAGTACAGTATGTTCTTCAGTTTCCTGCATACCCACCAAAGGGCATATTGGATAGAAAACCATTCAGAGTTAGATGTGAAAGGGGGTTCCAACTACATAGTTCAGCCTTTTAAGGTTCTGTACACTGGCGAAATACAAGATACGAAAATACATTTTAGATCCTCTCTGTTGATAATCAGCTAGGGTCACCAATGACTTTCAAGGCTGTCAGATTTTAAATACTTGGGGTGGAAGATGGATGCAAATGCAGAACCCCCATATTTGCTCATCATCATATCTGACCAAATCTGTTGCAAATCAGGCAATCAGCAGTCTAGAACAAGGAATGTTGACCTACCATCTTTGGCCATGTATGCAGAGCTGGATTTACTCTCTCTGCTGTCCCAAGGCCAGGGTCCTCAATGCGCCCCCCTACCCACCAAATCCCCCCCCCACCCCGACGGAGGGTGCCGCCCTAGGCAAACGCCTAGTTTGCCTCGCGGTAAATACGCCCCCTGGTCAGCATAGTGACAAGGAATCTAACAGCCTTTTACCTTAATCTTTTCAAATGAACACCACAAATCTTATTTGTGCAGTTCAGTCTAAAGCTGCTATCACTGTGACGGTTGAATCAGAAGAATCAGTATTTCACAAAGTTTTAGTTTGATTGAAAATTTGCATGCAGATCTGTGACTCATAATGTGTGTGGTTCATGAATTGTATGATTACCCGCAGAAATTTGCATGCATATATTCAGGCAAATAAAAACAATGCAATTCACTTATTGACCCTTTCACTTAGACATGTGCACCAGCAAAAAATTTGTTTAGCTCCGTTTTCATTCGGATTTTTCGTTATTTCGTTTTTCGTGATTCGGACCCGAAAGTCAGTTCATTTCGGGATTCGGACACGGACGAAGGGGAAAAAATTTATTTTTCTTTTAACCATCCACAGAAAAAAATAAAGTGTGAGATTCCCCCTAATTGATGCCAGGCCCTTCAGGTCTGGTATGAATGTTAGGAGTGATCCCCTCAAGTATAAAAAAAAATGTGTGGGGTTTTCCAAAAGGACATACCAGGCCTTTTAGGTCTGGTAGGAATTGTAAGAGGGAACAAAAATGGGGGGGACGTGGGCCCCCCCCCCCTAAAATTCTTACCAGACCCTTAATCTGAGCACAGGCCTGGCAGGGCAGGAAGGGGGGGACAATCAAGTGCTCCCTCTCCCTGCGCCATACCAGGTCACGTGCCCTCGGTAGGGAGTCCCTGAACCAGTGGTTGTGGGGGTCTGTGGGCAGGAGGGCTTATTTCCATTGAGATACCCCTTTAATAAAGGAGCACCCAGAAGCTGCCGCCCCCTTCCTTTAGAATGAGTAAGACGTACTTGTACACCTACTCATTCACTAAACGGTAAAAGTAAATGTAAATAAACACACCACACATTATGAAAAGTCCTTTAATTGAAAAAAAAAAAAACAAAGAGTCTGTTTTGGCAAGTTCTTTATTTAAAAAAAAAATGGATCCCTTGATGTAATCCAGCGTCAATCACGATGAACGACACCCACCTATTTGAAGAAATAAAAAAAGTCTTGTTGCGCCATGACCCGTCCCAACCCGACAAAGACTCGCTGCAAAATGGGACTCCAGACCGAATGTAAACAAATGGGCAAACCGAGCCGTGACGTCACGGGGCTTGTTCCGCCCATTTTACATTCTGAGCTGTCAAAGAACTAGGCTGTCCATATTTCCTTGAGCCAAAAACAGGACATTGGGATGGCAAAAACGGGACAGTTTTAATATTCTGTATTCATGAAAAAGTAAGATGATAACAAAAGTTTTATAACAATATAGTAGATGTGTACAGCATAACGTTTTGGACAAAATTAATTATTATGCTGTTTCGGATTCGGAGGCAACGAGCCTCCGAATCTAAAACTGCACATTGAAAAAAACAAATGTGCGGTGGCCATATTGACTGCCGGTGCATTCATTTGCATGCATACGCGCACAAAAACAATGGGTGCCGCCATCTTGGTGCACCCAAGAGGATTGTGTGCCTTCTTAAGTGACATCAGATGCACCAAGATGGTGACGCCCATGCAACGAATTACTATATGAACAAATAAACAAAAAATGTGCCACGCCCTCAACTCAAAAATCTAATCCAATTCAATACACAAATGTATCATATGCTATGCGATATGTTACTGTAGCAAGCTTAAAGTCCTATACACGTAACATACGCAGGGAGGAGTTTGGGAGCAAACTGAAAGACTACAGCGCTGCACCATGTTTTAGGAGATATCTCTTTGGATGTTTTTATCACTTTTGTTTGTATGTTTTAACCTATTAAACTTTCAATGATTTTATGGAGTACACTATGGGGTCTATTCACAAAGCTGCCGAAGGATCTGGCCGTAGCTTCGGCCGATCCTTCGGCTAGCTTCGGCACCAGGACCCCTTCGGTTCAGGAGAACCGAGGGGGTGCTGTACGGCTATTCACAATAGCCCGTACAGCTCCCGATCACGGCCGAGCGGCTCAGTCGAGCGCTGAGCCGTGCTGAAAGACGAAGCTGGCCGACAGCCTGCTTCTGGCAGCTGGGCGGAGCCAGCCGTGATCTTACGGCTGGCTCCGGCCACTTTCAGAGAGATCAGCGTCCCTGGTTGCTAACACTTGCTTTTGTCTCCAATTGCTAAAAATTGCCAATATTGAGTGGGAGCGTTTATCTCTGGAGAACATCGCCCTCACAGTGGAAGAAAAAGAGGAAGTCTGATACAGTTAAATCATCGGCTGTCTTCCCATCTGGGATGAAAAAAGGGAAGTGGCATTTCTAAATCTTAATAATATATTCTATTGGAAATCACCAGGAACACGAAAGAATTGCCTATTCTCTTATTCATTATTTTCACTCTTGCATTGAGTGCACGATTCACTTTATTTTTGCATAATCACAAGTGGACATTTTTATACATTATAGATCTGTGATTGAAACGGACTATCACTATCTATTTAAAAGAGAACTATGGGGTAAGTGTTTTTCCCCATAGTTCTCTTAAGGGTCACTGGGGACATGTTTGAAGGCTGGCCACAGGCTAGCCTGGATTTGTGGGAGGAGCCTGTGCCTTTAAAGACGGCACGGCTCACAGGGAATTACGTCGGCGGGTCACGAACGTCCCCACCCGCCCATTCCCCTTGCTTTCATTCATTCATTTCATTTACATTCAGGGTATGCCCCCTTTTAGGCATACTGACCTGAGAAGGCCAAGGCACACCACAGGCCATGGGGCGGGGGGTGGCGGGGTGTCACTTACTTGATAAGGCTCGGACCACAAATACTAGTGTCCTCCCATGACCCAAAGCTCAGTATATATCGCGAGCTACAGCTCGCGGTATACTGAGATCGACGCAGCCGGGACGGATGCCAACATTACTGTAGAGATCTACCCAGCTGCGTGAGTAAAAAAAACGGAGCTCTCTAGATCTGAGCGGGCGTCTTTAGACGTCCGCTCAGACACGCCGCTGGGCGCACGCGAGTGGGAATCGGCCGAAATGTAGAAACAGGCAGCGGTGCTTGTTACCATACAAGCGATCCGCCTGTGTCACAGGGGATCAGAGGGAGCTCGGTACACGAGCTCCCTCCGGTCCCCTCTCCTCTGCAAAAATGCGGAAGTGTTGTATAATACATCACTTCCGCATTCTTGTGTCACTCTCCAGATTCAGAAGCTGCAAAGAAGCTGATGGAGCAGATCTGTGCTTCATCAGCTTCTTTTGGGGGGTCTTAGGTGACATTAGGGGTCTTGGAGACCCCTGATGTCTCCATAAAGAGGACCTGTCACATATTTTGCTATCACATAGGGGGTTTTTATTAGCCCCGTATGTGATAGCAATAAAGTTTAGTAAAAAAAAAGAAAACAAAAAATTAAGCTCCCCCCCCAAAAAATTTAAAGTTACACATAAAAAAGAATAAAAAAACAAAAAAAATTTAAGTCCCCACCTATACATACACTCATGCAAACATGCGTCGGGGGCACGCATACGTGCAAAAAAGACGATTGCGCCCATTACGCCGCACATGTTACATATCGCCGCAAACGTCGCAGTGAGAGCAATAAGTCTAGGGCCATCAATCACTGATAACACTAAACTGATGAGCGGTAAAAGCTTTTAAAATGTCGCCTATGGCCAATTTTGGGTATGGTAGTTTT